>NW_023650812.1:48612-61927 GCF_015228065.2 Penaeus monodon | reverse complement strand
TAAAAGGAAATTCTGATAAATTTTATCTTTATTACCTAATAATTGCAAAAAATCACAATTTAAACAGAAAAAACGTCATTTTGGAATTTATTCGCAATAGGCTATATTTTGCTTGATTTTGCCTTTATTCGACTTTGGAATTTTTCTTCTTTTTCCTTTTTATTAATAAATGGATACGATTACTGTTGTTAACTGTTGTTATTATAATAATTATCATCATAATGATCATTATCATCATCATTATCATCATTATCATCATTATTATCATTATTATCATTATTATTGAAATTATTATCATCATTATCATCATCATTATTATTATGTTTGAAATTATTACAGTTATATTGTATTTTTTGCAAATATAATAATAATAACAAAAAGATAGAAATAACAATAATAACAATTATAGCAATTTTATAATAAATATCTCTATCATTTTTAAATTATTATCGGTATTATTATAATTATTACGTTATAATAAGTTTTTTTTTGCAGTTATACTAATAATAAAAGTAATAATAATGATAATAATAACAATAACAATAATAATATTGTTATAATTATCATTATTATCATTATCATCATAACTCTGAATATTACAGATATAATACATTTTCTTGTAGTAATAATAAGAAGAATTATAATTATAATAATAATAATAATGAATGATATTGACAATGATAATGATAACAGTGATAAACAATGATGATGATAATAATAATAGTATAATAATAATAATTATAATAATAAAAATTTAATAATTATAATGAAGATAATGATAATAAAAATGATGATGATAATGATAAAAAAATAATATAATAATAAAAATTTTCATGACTAATAAAATTCTGATAATCATTATAATTAATTACCCTAATAATTGCCAAAAATCATCATTGAAAGCGAAAAAAAGGCATTTTACAATATATTCTCATACAGCTGTATTTCCCTAGATTTTACCGCTTTTTCGAATTCTGGGATTTTTAAAATTATAAGTGAACACGATAAAGGTTATTATCATTATGATCATCATTATCATCATTATTATAGTTATCATCATCATTATGATCATTATCATCATTATTATCATCTTTATCATCATTGTTCCAATTATTATCATCTTATCATCGTTATTATCTTTATTATTGCAATTATGACAGTTATAATTTCTTACTTTTGGGCAATTATACTACTAATAATAAGAACAATAATAGAAATAATAATGATAACAAAAGATAACGATTTTATAATAATTATGTATATCACCTTTGATTATTATCGTTATTATTTTAATTATTACATTTAAATATTTTTTTGCAAATATACTAATAATAAAAGTAATAATGATAATATTAACAATGACAAAAATAATAGTAATATAATGATAAGTATTATTATAGTTATCATTATTATTACTATTATTATTATTGTTCTTATAATTACAGTTAAAATACATTTTCTTGTAATAATAATCATAAAAATATTAATAATCATCATCATCATAATAATATTAATAATCATATTAATAAAAATAATAAAAATAATAAAAAATAATAATAATAATAATAATAATAATAATAATAATTATAATGATAATAATAATAATAAATAATTATTATTATTATTATTATTATTATTATTATATTATTATTATTATTATTATTATTATTATTATCATTATTATGTCATGATTAATACGATTCTAATAATTGTTATCATTATTATCCTAATATGTGCCAAATCATCAATCAAATCGAAAAAACGGTATTTTTGGAATATATTCCAAATGGCTAAATTTCACTCGATTTTGCCCTTTTTTCTTTTTCTTTTTATAAATGGACACGACTACTTTCATTATCATCATTATTATCAATATCATCATTATTATCTTTATCATCATCATTATGATCATTGTCATCATTATTATGATATTATCATCATTATTCCAATTATTATCATCATTATCATCATTATTATCATTATTATTACAATTATTTCAGTTATATTATATTTTTTTCAATTGTACTACTAATAATAAGAACAATAATAGAAATAAGAATAATAAGAACAATAATAACGATTTTATAATAAATATATATTTTTAAATGATTATGGTAATTATTTTGATTATTACAGTTATAATAATTTTTTGCAACTACATTAATAATAAAATCAATAATAATGATAATAATATCAATAACAATAATAATTATATTATTATAATAACTATTATTATTATTATCATCATTATGTTATTATTGCAGTTATAATACATTTTCTTGTATTAATAATAATAAAAATGATAATCGTAATAATAAAAAAGTAATAGAAGAATAAGAATAATAGTAATAATAATAATAACAATAATAATGATAATGATTATAATAATAATAGTAATAATAATAATAATAATAATAATAACAATAATAATGTTTATTATTATTATTATTTTATTATTATTATTATTATTATAGTAATTATAATAACAATGATCATATAAATAATAATAATAATATTAATTATTTTAATTATTATTATTATTATTACTGTTATTATCATTATTGTAATAATGATAATAATAATAATAATAATGCTACGCCAGTGGGTCTTTGTCTCGTGCGAAACATGTGTTAACATGAAAAGGATGACCTGGGCATGTGTTAACATAAAGGGGAAACCTGGGCAAACATGACGCCAAGAGAGATGGAGTTGGGGTCTGCTCCTGTGAAGACCTCGTGTGTGTGCCCTTGTGACCTGATATACTTTGTGTTGCCCTGTTATAAGCTGTATCGTGCAGTGTGACATGCTGATTTCCCCCTGTATTGTGCCTATAGAAAAATGTACGGGTAAATAACTTGTGTAAATAAAGGAAAGGCTGTCATTTTGTGTTTATTTCGTGCCCTGCCTCGCCACTTGGGCGTTTCCCTCGTGGTGTTCTGGGACGCTGTGGTGCTCGGTGCCTCTTGGAGCTGTTCAGTGTTCACGACCCTGTGAATAGCACGCCGTCTGCCTAGCCTGCCTTGTGTTGGTGGCAGAGAGACGAGGCGGCCGGCGTAACAATAATAATAATAATAATTATGTCATGATTAATACAGTTCTGATAATTATTATCATTACCCTAATAATTGCCAAAATCATCATTGAAATCGAAAGAACGGCTTTTTGGAATATATTCTCAAAAGGCTATATTTCTCTAGATTGATCGCTTTTTTATCTTTTTGAGATTTTTTTTTTTTTTTTTTCTTTTTTTTTTAATTATAAATTGACACGATTACTCTTATTATCATCATAATTATCATCATTATTAACGTTTTCATCAACATTATGATCATTTTCATTGTTATTATTATCTTTATCATCATTATTGCAACTATTATCATCATTATCAACAATATTATCATTATTAATATAATTATTGTAGTTATAATATTTTTTTTGAAAATATATTAATAATATTAACAACAATACTAGAAAGAACTATAATAATAACAATAATAACGATTTATAAAAATAATTTATCATTCTGTTATTTATTATCTTTATTATTGTAATTATTACAGTTATAATATTCATTTTGCAATTATACAAATAATAAAAGTAATAACAATGATAATAATAACAATAACAATCATAAAAATAATATTAAATAATAACAACTATTGTTATTATTATTATCCTCATTATTGTTAATATTACAGTTATAGTATATTTTCTTGTAATAATAATAATAATAATAATAATAAAAATAATTATCATAATAATAATAGTAATGAGAATAATAGTAATAATAATAATAATAATAAAAATAATAATAGTAATAATAATAATGATAATAATAATAATAATAATAATATTAACAATAATAATGATAATAATAACAATAATAACATGATTAATACAATTCTAATTATTTTCATTATTATCATAATAATTGTCAAAATTATCATTGACATAGAAAAAACGGCATTTTTGGGAATATATTTTCAAAAGGCTATATTTAGCTAGATTTTGGTATTTTTTCATTTTCCTTTTTTACTATAAACGAACACGATTACTGTTAGCATGATCATCATTATCATCTTTATCATCACTATTATGATTATTATTGCAATTATTGCAGCATATATTTTTCATTTATACTAATAATAATATCAATAATAATATAGATGATATCAACAACAACAATAAAAATAATAATAATGATTTATAATAATTATGTATACCATTATTTTAATTATTATCGTTATTATTGTAATTATAATATTTTTTTTGCAATTATACTTATATTGAAAGTAATAATAATAATAATAATAATAACGATAATTATAATAATGATAATGATAATGATAATAATAATAATAATTTTCTTGTAATAATAATGATAATAATAATAATAATAGTAATGATAATAATAATAATCATTTTCTTGTAATAATGATAATAGTAATAATAATAATAATAAAAGCAATAATAATAATAATGTCACGATTAGTACAATTCTAATAATTGTTATCATCGTCACCCTATTAATTGCATAAATCGTCAGTGAAATCGAAAAGCTGCATTTCCGAATATGTTCTCAAAATGCTATATTTCACTAGATTTTCCGGTTTCTTCGACTTTTAGGATTTTTTCTTTTTCCTTTTTTAATTATAAATGGTCACGATTACTGTTATTATCATCATCATTATGATCATTATCATCATTATTGAATTTTTATCATCATTTCATACTACTAATAATAACAAAAATAATAGAAATAACAATAATAATAATAATATTATAATAACTATTATTATTATTATCATCATCATTAGTCTTATTATTACAGTTATGATACATTTTCTTCCAATAGCAATAATAAAAATAATAATAATAATAATAATAATGATAATAACAAATAATAATGATGATGATGATGATGATGATGATGATGATGATGATGATGATGATGATGATGATGATGATGATAATAATAATGTCATGATTAATACAATCCTGATAATTATTATTATTATTATCTAATAATTACCAAAATCATCATTAGAATAAAAAAAACGGCTTTTTAAAATTCATTCACACAAGACTAGACTTTGCCGCTTTTTCGATAATATATTTTATTACAGTTATACTAATAATAGTAACAAAAATAATAGAAATAACAATAATAATAACAATAATAACGATTTTATAATAATTATGTCTTTTTTTCCTTTTTCCATTTTTATTAAAAATGGACACGATTACTGTTGTTATCATCATCATTATTATCGTTATCATCATCATTATCATCATTATTAAAATTATCATCATATTTGTCATCATTATTTAAATTATTATCATCATTGTTATCATTATTGTTGCAATTATTGCAGTTATAATATTTTTTGGAATTATACTACTAATAATTACAACAATAATAGAAATAATAATAACGATTTTATAATAATTATATATATCATTCTTTTAATTGATATTGTTATTATTGTAATTAGTACAGTAATAATTATTATTTTGCAAAAATACAAATAATAAAAGTAATAATAAAGAGAATAATAATAGCAATTTTACTGTCCATTTATAGTAAAAAATGGGAAAAAATCCCCAAAGTCGAAAATTGGCAAATTCATGCTAAATATAGTCTTTTGAAAGTCTCCGCAAAAATGACCTTTTTTTAATTCTATCATGATTTCCGTAAATGTTAGGCTACTAATGATAATAACATATTGAGAATAATGATAATAATAATAATATTATTATTATTATTATTATTAATGATAATAATAATAATAATAATAATTACAATAATAATAATAATTACAGTAGTAGTAATAATAATAATAATAATAATAATAATAGTAAAAAAAAACATATTATTATTATTATCATTATTATTATTAGTAGTAGTAGTAGCATTATTATTATTATTATTATTATTATTATTATTATTATCATTATTGTTATTATTGTCATTATTACTATTATTATTATTATTATTATCACTGTTGTTGTTGTTGTTGTTGTTGTTGTTTTTGTCATTATTATCATTATTATTACTTTTCTTGTTAGTATTCCTAGATAAGATATATTATAACTGTTATAAAAACATTAATAATGATAATAATAATCATAGTAGTATGTGCAATATTGTTATTGTTATCATTATCATTTTATAATTCTTATTAGTAGTAGTATTATTAGTATACTAAATATATATATATATATATATATATATATATATATATATATATATATACATATATATATATCTATATATATATATATAATATATATATATATATAAAATTATATATGGTGGAAATCATTACAATGATAATGGTGATAATAATTGCAATAATGATGATAATAATGATGAGAATGATGATGATGATAATAATTATTATTATTATAATAATGATGATAAAACTAGTTTTATTGTATATTTATAATAAAAAAAAAGGAAAAAAATCCCAAAATTCGAAAGAGTGAAAAAATCTTGCGAAATATAGCCTTTTCAGAGTCTATGCCTTAATGCACTTTTTACTTCAATCACTATTTGCGTATTCATATTCTAATAATGATAATAATAAACACCATTCTAGTAATCATGACAATTGTGATATTTTTCATAAAATTGCTATTTATAATGATAATAACAGCAACAACAACAAATATTGATAATAATAATGATAATCATATTATTATTATTATTATTATATTACTATTACTATTATCATTATTATTATTGTTGTTATTATTATCATTATTATTACTTTTATTGTTAGTATTACTACAAAAAATATATAATATTTGTGATAATAACAAAAATGTTAATAATCATAATAATAATCTTTATAGTAATTATATTGTTATTGTTATCATTATCATTATTATTATTTTTTAGCTGTAGTAAAATTATAAGGAAATATATTATACATGTAATAATTGCAATAATAACGGCGAAATGTAAAATGATAATAATGATTATAATATCGTTATTATTACTATCATTATTATTATTATTATTATTATATTATTATTGATTTTATGAATTGATTTTAGGAGTATAATGCCTAATATATATATATATATATATATATATATATATATATATATATAATATATATATTATATATATATATATATATATAGCGGCAATTATTACAATAATAATGATGATAATGATGATAATATTTTCAATAATGCAATAATGATAATAATGATGATAATGATGGGAATGATTATTATAATGATAATAATAATGATAATGATTATAACAATAATCCATCTATAATAAAAAGGAAAAAGCAAAAAATTGCTAAAATCATAAAAAGTCGCAAAGTCTTGCGAAATATAGCGTTTTCAAATTCAACCCCGAAATGCCATTTTTTTCGATTTTAATCATAATTTGCATAATTATTAGGCTAATAATGATAATAATGAACAATGATAAACATCAATTATGAGAATTTTGATTAAATTTTGATAATAATGGGAATAATTGCAATAATGAATAATAATGATAATAATAATAATAATAATAATAACAATAACTATTACACTTACTATTATGATTATCATTATTATCATCATTATTGTTGTTATCAAAGTTATAATAATTTTTTGCAGTAATGCTAGCAATAATACTAATAATGATTATAATGATAACAATATTAACAATAATAATAATAATAACAATAATGATAATAATAATAATGATGATGATAATAATAATGATAATAATAATAACAACAATCATAATAGTAATTATAGTAAGTTATTTTATTATTATTATTATTATTATTATTATTATCATTATTATTATCATTATTACTAGTAGTTGTATAATATTAAAGAAGTATATCTGTAATAATTGCAAGAATAACGATAAAAAGTAAAATGATCCTAATAATAATGATTATAATATCGTTATTATTGTTATCATTATTATAATTGCTGTTATTATGAGTATAATTACCAAAAATATATATATGGCGGCAATGATTACAATAATAATGATGATAATTTGCAATAATGATGATAATGATAAGAACAATGAGATAATAATGATTATTATAATAAAGACGATAATAATAATAATAGTGTCCATTTATGGTAAAGAAGGGGAAAAAATCCCAAAATTCGGAAATGTGGCAAAATCTTGCGAAATATACCTTTTTCAGAGTTTACACCAAAATATATATATATATTTTTTTTCAATCATGATTTGAGTAATACATTACCTCATTATACTCTTCCCTTGTCCATTTGTCTTATTTTCTTTTGATTGTTAGTACAAAAATGGTTGAACCGTTTGAGCCAGGAGTGGGAGCTATCCCGTCCTAGTGACCTGGCGGATTTTGACTCAGTTCTGCCTTTGGGGGTTTATCCGTGTGATGGGCGACGCTTTATCACCAACCTCCTACTCTTACTTGAGAGGCAGGATGCATTTTTGCCCCACTGCCAAGCAGCTGGTTATCCCACACTAACCCAATTGGCATGTCCAGGTCCCCGCGGGCACGTGTTTGACGAACCATTAGCGGCCTGTGGACATCATGTAGCCGACTAAGTCTTTATGCTGGGGCAGTGATCCCTCCCCAGGGGAGTAGTTGTTTAGCCATTGTTGGTGGTTCCCAACCCACCATCGCATCTATGATAGACACCCACTACCGTATCTACGTTGATTTACCTAAAATTATGTAAATCAGCATGCAGTTCAAACACGTGAGCGCTTTATTATAATTTTTATTATCATTACTGTTATTATAATTTTTATTGTTATTATTATTATTAATCTTTTAATGCAAAAGTTTCCTTAGCCCTGCTAATTAAAATCAATCATCGAGTCACTACCAGCGACCTAGGGTGATTGAAGTTTGAGGCAATGGTATTAATGATACTATTGATACTAATACTAATTAAAACTAATTATGATAATAATAATGTTAAATAATACATAATAATAATATTAATAATAATAATATTATTATTATTACTACTATTATTATTATTATTATATTATTATTATCATTATTATTATTATTATTATTATCATTATTTATATTATCATTATTATTATTATTACTATTATTATTATTATTATTATTATTTTATTATTATCATTATTGTTCTTCTCATTATTATCATCGTTATTGCAATTATTTCCATTATTATCAAAATCATCATTATAATAGCAATTTTATAAAAAAAATCATGATTAATCTAATGGTGTTTATTACTGTTTTTGTTAGCTTAAATATTACGGAAATCACGATTGAAATGAAAAAAGTGTATTTTTGCATAGACTCTTAATAGGCTAATTTCGCAATATTTAGCCACTTTTCGACTGGGATTTTTGTTGTTTGTTTCTTTTCATTATAAATGGACACTGTTATTACTATTATCATCATTATTATCACTATTATTATCATTTTTATTACTATCATCATCATTCTCATCATTATTATCATTATTATCATCATTATTGCAATTATTGTTATTATTATCATCATTATCATCATTATTGTTGTAATTATTTCCTCATATTTTTTTAGGAAATATACTCCCCAAAATCAATTATAAAATAATAAAAATAATAACAATGTTATAACCATTATTATTATCATTATTTTAGTTTTTATCATTATTATTGCAATTATTGGTCATAATATATTTCTTCACAATTATACTACTACTACTGGTAATAATAATGATACATTATAATAAATATTATCATTATTATTATTATTATTATTATTATTTTTATTATTATTATCATTATTATCATTATCATTATAATTACAGTTATAATATATTTTTGTAATAATACTAAACAATAACAGTAATAATAATAAAAATAACAATAATAATAATAATAACAACAACAACAGCAACAACAACAACAACAACAACAACAACAACAACAACAATAATAATGATAACAATAATGATATTATTAATTATAAAAAAAATAATAATAATAATAATAATAATAATAATAACAATAATAATGATAATAATATTATTATTATTATTATTATTATTATCATTATTATTACTACTACTATTGTATTATCATTATCATCATTATTGCAAGTATTCCATTATTATCAAAATTATGATTATAATGGCAATTTTATCAAAGTTCTAATAATAATCATGATTAATCTAATGTTTATTAATAGCCTAATGTTTACGAAAATCATGATAGAAATCGAAAAAAAGGGTATTTTGCCTAGACTCTGAAAGGCTATATTTCGCAAGATTTCGCCACTTTTGTTTCTTCTTTTTTATTATAAATGTACATTATTATTGCTATTCATCATTATTATCATTATTATTATCATTATATTATTATTATTATTATTGTCATCATCATTCTCATCATTATTATCATCATTATTGGAATTATTGGAATTATTATCATCATTATTATCGTAATATTTGCCGCCATGTATATATATATATATATATATATATATATATATATTATATATATATATATTAGCAATTATAATAACAACAATTGAAATAATAGTAACAATAATAACAAAGATTATAGTAATATGAAGATATTAGGATAATTATTATTATCATCATTTTACTTTTATCGTTGTTATTGCAATTATGACAAATATAATATATTCTTTGCAATTATACTTCTCCTACTAATAATAATGATGATAATAATGATAATTGATAATAATGATAGCAATAACAAAATCATAATTACTTTATTATTATTATTATCATTATTTATTGTTATTATCATCATTATTTATTGTTATTATCACAGGTATATCTTTTTTGTAGTAATACGACAATACAAGTAATAATAATGATAATAATTATAATCATGATAATCTACCAGGTAGACTCTCCAACAGTTAGCTTGGATGCAAGCCGGACCCACCAAACAGCGAGGAACGTCCTATGCTGCAGGCATATGTGATATCCCTGCAGAAATGCTATGGCTCGTGGCTTGCATACGTCCTGACTGCCACCTGGCAGTCTGGTACCATTCCTCCTGCCCTACTGAGGGGCGTGGTCATCCCTCTCTGGAAGGGGAAAGAGGATCGTTGGGATTGTAGCAACTACGTGGCATTACACTGTTCGGTATACCAGGCAAAGTTCTCCCCCACATTCTTCTGAAACGGATCCGCAACCTCCTACTGAGGCATCAGATATCGGAGCAGTCTGGATTTACTCCTGGTAAGTCCACAATAGACCGTATACTAGCACTTCGAGTAATTGTGGAACGCCGTCGTGAGTTTGGTCTTGGCTTGCTATTTGGCCTAATAACAAGCCTAATAGTACTGAAAGTGCTATAAAGTGTGGTGGGGGTTTGTCGAACTTCTGTCATGACACTTTTCAACATCTGTATGGACTGGATAATGGTAGAGCTACTAGCTAAAGTCAGTGTGGAGCAATACTAGGCAATATCAAGGTCTCAGACCTTGACTTTCCCGATGATGTTGCTATCCTATCTAAGGCCTTGAAAGTCACTGGTGGCGGCTCTTGATGCATTTAGCAATGAGGCGAAGCCCTTAGGTCTCCTGGACCAAGACCAAGATTCAGGACTTTGGGGGCCTATTAGGAGAACCCGTTCAGTCAATCCATGCTGCGGCGAGGACGTTGAAGTTACAGAGAGTTTTACATACCTTGGTAGCGTAGTCCATATCTCTGTGCTGTCAGACCAAGAAGTTAATAGACGGATTGGTCTGACTACAGGAGCCAAGAACTCTATCAACAAGAGCATTGGAGATGTCGGTACCTATGCAGAAGGACCAAGCTGCGTGTCTTCAAGGCCTTCATACTGCGAGCTTTGCTCTATGGGAAGCGAAACCTGGACGCTATCCAGTGTCTTGGAGTCTCGTCTTGATGCTTTTGTAACAAGTCCCTTCGCCGGATCATGGGCAGGACCACGTGTCCAACCGGCAGTTACACCGTGAGACTGGCATGGGACCTGTTACTTGCATAATCCGGGATCGCCAACTCAGGCTATATGGGCACCTAGCTCGTTGATTATTATTATCATTATTAGCCTAATAATAAAGCAAATCATAACTGAAATCGATAAAGGGCATTTTGGTGTAGACTCTGAAAAGGCTAGATTTCTTTTTCGACTTTTTCGAGTTTTTTTTTTTTTTTTCCTTTTTATCATAGTATTTTTATTATGATGATATTATCATCATTACTATCATTATTATTATCATCATTCTCATCAATATTATCATAATTGTTGGAATTATTGCAATTATTATCATTATTATCATCATTATTGGAATTATTGCAATCATCATCATCATTATCATCATTATTATTGTAATCTTTGGCGCCATACATATTTCTTTAGTACTATACTCATAATAACAATAATTATAATAATAATAACAATAATAACATTGATTATAACAATAATAACGATATTATAATCATTACTTTTTATCGTTTTTATTGATTTTTTTACAGATATAATATATTTCTTTACAATTATACTACTACTAATAATAATAATAATAGTGATAATTATGATTAAAATCGTACATAACAATAATATGATTACTATTATCATTATTATTATCATTATTATTGCTATGATCACAGTTATTATATATTTTTATGTAGTAATACTAACAATAAAAGTGAAATAATGATAATAATAACAATAATAATAATAATAAAATAATAATAATAATAATAATAATACGACTAATAATGATAAATTATTATTATTATTATTATTATTCATTATTATTATTATTATTACTATTATTATTATATTACTACTATTATTTTTTATTATTTTTATTAATATTATTAATTTTATTGTTTATTATTATTATTATCATCATTATTGCAATTATTCCATTTATTATCAAAATTATCATTACCATAGGAATGTTACCAAAATTATCATAATTGTCATGATTAATAGAATAGTGTTTTATTATCGTTATTATCCGAATAATAAAGCAAATCATGATAGAAATCGAAATAGGACATTTTAGCGTCGACTCTGAGAAGGCTATATTTCAAAATATTTTCCACTTTTTCGACTATGGGAATTTTTTATTTTTCATATTTTTAATATACATAGACACTGTTATAGTTTTTATCATCATTATTATCATTATCATAATCAATCTCACCATTCTTATCAATATTTTATCATTATTCCAATTATTGCAATTATTATCATCATTATTATTGTAATCATTGCCGCATATATATTTTTTTTTGTATTATACTCATAATAACAAGAGTTATATTAATGATAATAATAATAATAACAAGGATTATAAAAAATAGCGAT
>NW_023650812.1:38612-41112 GCF_015228065.2 Penaeus monodon | reverse complement strand
TTAGACTATCGTTATTATTGTTTAATTATTGTTATTTTTGCTTTATTATTAAATTGTTGTTATTATGAGTATGATTGCTATAAATATATATATGGCGGCAATGTTTACAATAATAATAATGAAAATGATGTTAATACTTGCAATAATAATATCAAAAATGTTAATGATAATGATGAAAATGATGAGAATGATAATGGTAATAATGTAATGATAATAATGATAATGATAATGATGATGATAATGATAATAATAAAAATAATATGCGTATTACAATAGAAAATAAGAAGAAAAAAGTCGAAAAAAGTTTTAAAATCTTCCGAAGTAGTGCCTTTTCAGAGTCTACGCCAAAATGCCTTTTCTTTCTTTTTCTTTATTTATTATTAAATGGACATTATTATTGTTGCTGTCATGATTTTTATCATTACTATATCATTATAATCATATTATTGTATTCATTGCTGATATATATATATATATATATATAATATATATATATATATAGAATATATTATATATAACATATATATACATATATATATACATACACAACAAATAATTATATATATATATATATATATATAATATATATATATATATATATATATATATATGTAATTATATTTATGATATGTATATGTATATATATATATAATATATATATATATATATATATATATATTATATATAGCAATTATAATAATAATAAAAAAATTATAATGATAATAATAAGAAGAATATTATAATCATAATCATATTAAATTATAATCATTATATTATCGTTATTTTATTTTTTATCGTTATTATTACAATTATTACAGATATAATTATATTTCTTTTTACAATTATATTAATAATTATAATAATACTGTTAATCATGATGATAATGATAACAAAAACAATATTTAATTTCTATTATGATTATATTTATCATTATTATCATTATTATATTTAATATAAAAATTTATTTTTTGTTGAAATACTAACATTAAAAAGTAATAATAATGAGAAAATAACAACAACAATGGGAATTTAAGAATAGAAGAATAAGATAAGAATAAAAATAAGAATAAGAATTATGATATTATGATTATTATTATCATTATTATTCATTATCATTATCAATACTATCATTGCTATTATTATTTTTATTATCATTATCGTAATGCAATTTATTCCCAATTTATTATCAAAATTATCCCTATAATAGAAATTTCATCATAATTCTCATTGATGTCATGATTAATAGAATGGCTTTTATATCATTATTAGCCTAATACTTACGCAAATCATAACTAAAATTTTTAAAAAAAGTCATTTTGCCGTAAAACTCTGCCACTTTTTCGAAATTTGGGTTTTTTTTTTTCTTTTCCGTTTTTATTATAAATGGACACTATTATTATCATTATCATATTATTATCACCATTATTTTTTTTATTATCATTATCATCATCATTCTCATCATTATCATCGAGATTATCATTCATTATTGCACTTATTGCAATATTATCATCATTATCATATTATTATTGTAATAGGGCCCCGCAATTTATATATTTCTATTAATTATACTCAAAGAAAAACAATCATAATAATAATAACAATAATAACGGTTTTTATAACAATATAACGATATTATAATAATTATTATTATCATCATTTTACATTTATTCATTATTATTGAAATTTTATTACAGATTTATATTCTTTACTACTACTACTACTGCTACAATTAAGTATCATGCTTTGACCACGGCGGCTCAAACATGAACCTACCGTTAAAAGAGAAGAACTACTACTGCTACTGCTCCTCCCACTACTACTACTAATAATAAAAATAATAATAATAATAATAATAATAATAATAATAATAATGATAACAATAATATTTCAATTATGATATTATGATTATGATTATGATTATGTTTATTTATCATTATTATTGTTATTATCACAGTTATAATATATTTTTTAGTAATACTAACAATAAAAGTAATAAATGATTAATAACAATGATAATAATAATAATGATAATAATAATAATAATAACAATAATAATAATAATAATAATAATAGGATGATAATAATAACAAGAATAATGATATTAATAATAGTAATAATAACAATAATATCAATTTTTATTATTATGTTATTTTTATTATTATCAATATTATTATTATTATTTTTTTATTACTATTATTATTATTATCATTATCATTGTAATTTCAATAAAAGTCATAATAATGATAATAACAATATTTAATGATAATAGTAATAATAATAATAAAATAATGATAATAATAATAATAATAATAATAAAAATAATAATAATAGTAATAATAATAATAATCAATTTTTATTATCATTATTATTTTTATTATTATATTATTATTATTTTTATTACTATTTTTATTATTATATCATTTCAATTATTCTCATTATTATCAAAACTATTATTAATAGCAATTTTTTCAAAATTTCCCCATAATTGTTATGAGTTAAT
>NW_023650812.1:6905-24405 GCF_015228065.2 Penaeus monodon | reverse complement strand
CTGGCGTGTTTTGTAGGACCACAACATGGAGTCGACAAAATGCTGGATGTCATAGCTTGGAATCACGACACTACTTACGTTGTCAATTAGGATAAGGTAGGTGGCATAGATTAGGTTAGGTTTAAGTAAGTTTAGCTTTGGGTGAGGTTAGGTTTAGGTTAAGTTGATTATGCTCATTAAGAGTAGGTTTAGATTAGATTATGCTTATTAGGTTTCGGCTATGTTAGATTATGCTTATTAGGTTTAGGTAAAGTTAGGATAGGCTAGGATTGATTACATTGGGAGAGGATAGGTTAGATTAGCTTAGCTTAGTTTTATGTTAGGTTAGATTATGTTAGGTCAAGTTAGATTTGGTTAAGTTTGGTTAGATTGGGTTAAGTTTGGAGTAGGTTATGTTATATTTATCATTTTTAGTTAGGTTAGGTGAAATTAGTTCAAGATAGGTTAGGGTTAGGCTAGGTTAGATTTCAGTTAGATCGTGTTAGGTTATTTTTCGTTGTTTTGTTTAGGTTACGTTTGTTAGTTTAGGTTAGATTAAGTTTGATTTTGGGTAATTATTTATATTCTCCAGAAAAAATGAAAGGCAAAATCTGGTTAATCCAACTAACGACCATATTAATAATTAAACAGTTGGGACGGAATATAGTTAAAGCCCAGAATGAAATTATACGACTACTATTCTTCAATTTCTAATACAAGCATAAATTTCGTAAAATCAGAAATATCCCATAATATATATACACACACACAAATATATATGTATATATATATATATATATATATATATATATATATATATATATATATATCACAGACTTTCACAAAATAAATTTTTTCGAAGGCCTAAAAATCAACATTGCTAGATGTCTAATGTTTTCCTACACATCAACTAAACTATACCTACCTGAACCCAAACCTAACCTAATTTAACCTAACATATCCTACCAACTTCAACTAAACCCAACCAAATCTAACATAGATATAACCTAACCTAACATACTTGACATATCTAACATAACCTAGCCTAGGGATATCTAAACCTAACCTAAACCCAACATATCCTAACCTAAACTAATCCTAACCAAACATAATATAGATATAGCTTAACCTAACATGACTAACATATCTAACATAACCTAAACGACACTTAACCTAACCTGAACATAACGTAAACCTAACCTAAACAAAGCAAAAGAAGCACCATCAGTGTTTACTTTTTAATGTATTTCCATCGGTATGCCATACACTGGAATTCTGACTTGTGTATTTAACGCAGGGCAACGCAAGATTACAAGAATTAGGTAAATACTGGAATACTGGGATGACAGGGAACAGCGATTTTTTGATTGAATGAAAATCACTGGACCGTGTATATTATTTAGCTTATACACTTTTCTTTGCAGATTAGTTTCGAATACTTAGAAGTATTCGAAACTTATCTGCAAAGAAAAGAGTATAAGTATCAGTGTATAAGTAAAAAAAAATACAGAATTCATTTATTTCAACAAGGCATAACCCTAGAGTGATTTTAATCTAAAATCCATTTGCTTTGTTGACTCAATAGTACGTTCCAACAAAGAAAATGAAGCAAAATGGATATGTATGCTAATTAGCAAATTAAGTGTATAAAGATTAGGTTTAGATTAAGTTGGTTTAGGGTAGGTTAAATATCGGTTAGGTTGGGTAGGTTAGGCTAAGATGGGTTAGGTGGGTTAGGTTAAGTTAGGTTTCGATTAGGTTATGTTTATTACGTTAGGTTAGGTTAGGATTACTAGTTTAGGTTAGGTAATGTTTATTAGCCTCGACGTTGGATGGACACCTTGCCGCGGTGACGAGACTCGCGAGGGTCGATGATGTTGTTGGCTGCACAGAATACGTTCAACGATGTCGGGGAGGTAACAACTGAGGCTCTAGACGAAGCACCATCCAAACCCCGCCAACTCGCACTGGGCCAGCGCGGTGGGGTAGGGCCCAAACTCTCCAAACATGAAACCAACTCGATGCCTTCAGAAAATTTTGGCACCGTGATGCCAGCAATCGTGCAGAATGGAGACAGTTGAGGAAGGCCTACGTCCAACAACGGACCCTCAATGGCTGATGATGATGAATGTTTATTAGTTTAGTTTAGGCTAGGTTATAACATGTTTATTAGTTTAAGTTAGGTTAGGTTAGGTCAAGTTAGGTTGGGTTCGGTTGGATGATATTTATTAGCAAATATTAGGTTTCCTTAGGAAAGGTTAGATTTAGTTATGTTTATTATTTTAGGTTAGGTAGATTAATAAAGCTCGAACTACTTGGAGAAATAACTGCTGATGCAGTTTCTTCTCTTTCACTATTTATTTCAATTACAATATATATGCTTGTATATCCATATATATCCTCTCGGAGAAATTTATACTTCTGTGAGGAATTGTTAATATTATTATATTACGAACTTTAAATATGAATGCATATATATATATATATATATATATATATATATATATATATATATATAATATATATAATTTTCTTTTTTTGGGGGGAGATACATGTGTAGAAAACACAATGTCCGATTATTATAAAGATAAACAATGACCATGTAGAACGGAAAATATTTAAGCCTAGAATCATACTAAACAATTACTGATCGTGCTTTGTAGGGGAGTATGTCTCGTTAAATTATAGATACCCAATCTATAAACAAAATTAAAAAAAGGAAAATATTTATTATTATACTACCCAAAATAAATTTTTCGAAGCTTCGAAAATCAACATTACATTGTTAGTGTCTCCTTATACCTAAATGAATACCCAAAATGAATTTTCTAAAATGAATATTGCCAGATGTCTGTTATCTCCTTATGCCTAACCTAACTTAACTTAACTTAAACTTAGCCTAACCTAATCTAGACCTTCCGAACCTAATCTAAATATCACCTACCCAAAGTAACTATTCTAATCTAACTTTATGATTCTAACTGAATCTAAGCTTACAATTCTAACCTAACCTAAGAATCCTAACCTAAGCATAACATATCCTAACCTATATATAACCTAACCCAAACCTAACCTAACACTACCTATACCTCGACTAAAATAACAACTGAACCCTAACTTATTATTGCTAACCTTTTCTACCCTCATGATTCTAACCTTACCATTCTATCATAAAGGTGACCTAAACCAAACTAACCTAACCTAAACCTAACCTAACCTAACAAACTAAAATAACGAATCTACCCTAACTTAACATTTTTAACCTTTCCTAACTTTACAATTCTAATCTAGCCATTCTAACCTAAACGTTACCTAAACCCATACCTAACCTAACCTAAACGTGACCTAACCTAATCTAAAACTAAACCTTACATAACTAATCTTATCTAATCTTTATCTAGCTTAAACTTAAGCTTCCTAACCGAACCTACCTTCCTAAAATACAAATACCCTACCCAAACCTTTCCTTTTTAATCTAACTTAACCTAAACCTAACCTAACCTAAACCTAACTAAGCTAACCTAACCAGACCCAATCCTAACCTAACCTATTTCATCTAAATCTAACCTAACCTAACCAAAAATAAAGATTCTAACCAAACCTAAAATAAGGATTCTAACCTAACTTAACTTTACGATTCTCACCTAACATAACCTTCCTAAGCTTACATAAAAATCCTAACCCAAACGTAACCTGATCTAAAATAACGATTCTAAATAAGCCAAACCTTATGCGTCTAACCTAGCCTAACCATATATATATATATATATATATATATATATATATATATATATATATATATATATATATATATATATTTATATATATAATATATATATATTATAAATATGTGTGTGTGTGTGTGTGTGTGTGTGTGTGTGTGTGTGTGTGCGTGTGTATGTATATATACAAATACATATATAAATATATGTATATATAAATATATAAATATATGTATATATACATATACATATATATATATATATATATATATATATATATATATACATATATATATATTTATATATATATATATATATATATATATATATATATTTAAATCTGTGTGTGTGTGTGTGTGTGTGTGTGTGTGTGTGTGTGTGTGTGTGTGTGTGTGTGTGTGTGTGTTGAGGTTTTCCTTATTTAGGCAGTTCCTCTCCTTAGTTCAATATGATCCTTAGATGAGTGGGTATTTCTCCAGGATAATTATATTCACAGAACACATTTCACCAATATATTTACAATTTGTATAAGGTAACCAATAAGTGAGCATCCTCAAAAAACAACAAAACATTGGATTGGTCCAGGCTGTATCTTCTGACAAAGCTTGTTTGCTTAAGAGGCATCCGAGCTCAGCAATTGTCTGCCGTCTTGAGAACTTACTCGAATGCTCAATATTCGATTCACTTTCATAAAGGAAAAGTGGAGACTGAAAATGGTTTGAGACCTCCATTAACATAGTTATAGTATAATATATACACTAGATATATAATTCATCAAATTAAAACAAGTATTATAATATCCCAATACATTGGCAGTACTCACATATGGTGTGTATGGGCACGGAGCTTGGAGCTAAGTGAAGGTCGTGCTGAATGGGTCACCGACCTTGCTTTGGTCGCGGGAACGGTACCAAGGAACTCGTACACACGCACACACGCGCACAAACATACACGAAAGCATCGAAAGAAAATGTGTTGGTAATCTCTAGTTAGGGAAAACCACACTAACCCTGGACAAAGCCCCCTGAAATAACTTGAATAAGTCATTTTAAGTTTAAAGTGAGGTTTTTCAATTACAAAAGAGTAAGCCTGTAAGGCCAGTGACCATCGCATAAGTCGACCATTATTGTTTTTCATATTACGTATGTATGTCAGAGGTTGTTGGTCAGTTTGCAATACAAATTCACGACCGTACAAGTAATTCTTAAACTTATTAATTGCCCAAACAATTCCCAGGCATTCACGCTCAATAACAGCGTATTTACGTTCACGGTCGAGCAATGCGCGGCTGGCATATGAAATAGGCATAAGAATATCATCAACCTTCTGCATCAATATCGCTCCTAAACCGGTATCAGACGCATCAGTGCGGAGATAAAATGGTTTATCATAGTCTGGTAACGTTAGAATGGGTGAATCTGCCAATTTCTGCTTTAAAACTCTGACCCTTTCGACTTGTTCGTCATTCCACACAAGGCGATTACAGTTAAATTTCTTAAGCAAGATATTAATCGGAGAAACGATATCTGCAAAATTCGGTATGAACTTCCGATAAAAGGAAACTGTTCCAAGGAAGGATCGGAATTCTTTCTTAGTCTTCGGCAGAGGCATGTCAAGGATTGCTTTAACCTTATCGTGAATTGGTTGCAAGGTGTTATTCCCGAGAGAAAATACTAAATAATTAATGGTAGAATATCCAAAGTAACATTTACTGGATCCAGCAGTCAGTCCATGATACCGCAATCGTTTGAACAATTTATCTAAATCTGATAAGTGTTCAGACCAGGTGGTATTGTGAACGATAATATTATCAAAATAAAAATCTACGTTATTCAGACCTGCGATAACCTTCCGTATCAGGCGAATAAAAGTCGCACAAGCGGTCTTTAAGCCAAATGGCAACCTCGTGAATTGCATCAATCCCTTGTTCGTCGCAAAGGCCGTGCACGGTTTCGATCGTTCCGACAAGAGTATTTGCCAGTACCCTTTGCAAAGATCGATCTCTGTGAAAAAGTTATCGCCGACAAAATTGCCAAAAGCAATTCACTCCAAGGTAATGGTAAAGTGTGACCATCCTTCTCTTCTTAACGTGAGAAGGAACAAGGGAATCTTTAACAATTATGGTTGAGCAGCCGGAGTCAAGAAGAGCGTTCACGGGCTTGTTAAATAAAACCGCTTTTGCGGTGATACTATTCTGCGGTGTGAGATCGGTTTCGAAAACGAAATTCACTGCTACATTTAGTCTTCGAATTGCCCTTTAGTTCGGGACAACTAGGGCGAATATGACCCGTAAGTCTGCAGTTGTGACAAACTACATTAGCTTTTGATTCGGACCTCTCGCTTTCCTCCTTGCCCTGAAAACTTCTGAAAGTTTTAGGTCGCCGATGAGCAGCCCGAAATCTATCAGCAGCTTGTGCCATTTCTAAAGTACTGTCAAATAACCTCTCCTTTAAGAAAATTCGTAAATCAGCTGGACAGTTTGTTAATAACTGGTCTCTGATTAAGAATTCAAGCAATTTGTCAAAATCCTCTTCCACTTCACTTAGCACTATCCAGTTCTTTAAATACTGCTCCATCCGAGTAATCAGCTGTATGTACGTCTCATTGTCGCCTACTTTACTCTCCGTGAGGTGAGCACCCAGGTAAACGTGATAATTATTGATCTTCCATCCCTGTAGATCGGCAATTCTCTCAAAGCGTGTAAGGTAATCGCTAATATCGTCTTTAGCTTCACTAAAATTGGGTAGCTTTAAGTCTGGAAATATAGAATTGTTCCCCGTCATTTCCTCACTAACTTCACCCTCAAGCCTGGCCAGCTCTAACTCGTATTCGCGCCGTTTGCTCGCTTTTGCCGCTTCTATCTCTAATTTCTTTAGTTCCAATTCCGCTTTCCTAAATTCTCTTTCCCTCTGTCTCTCCTCTCGTTCACTTTCCTTATTATACCTTTCTTCTTCCCGAGAAACAAGAACATTAATATCTTCCGTCGAAAGTCCCGCATCCTTGGCAGTCTTTGCCAATTCTAATATATTAAAAGACATTTTGACAGAAATTACCGCCTATTTCAGATAGTATTTAATATCATGAAATTTGTCCATAGATATCTGTTCAACAGTACTATAAACAAGTATGAATCAATAACAGATTTAAGATAAGTACCATGGACTTGCCAGCAGTGCATTTCGATATGAACGATATTTTTAAATTTAGCGCACAGAATAAAATCCGGTTCGCGCAAAGAAAATTAGTCGTTAATAGTAATGGTTAAATTATGCTTAACGTGAACGTAGTCTAAATACTAAACTCACGGGGTATACCACAGTCTTATTAGTACAAGAGTTACACTAACAACCAAAGACTTATCCCCAGCCATGTGACAACCCACGTGACAATGGCATCTTTGAGACAGGCACACGTCTCATTACGGTGATGGAGGCATGTGGAGTCGACACTACGCTGAACACCACACGTTTGACTGGTATGCAGGAACGAAATCACGCATGCATACACTCATCACACAACCATCACCACACTCAGTCCATTACAATATTACCTTATTCTCCACTTGGTTATCTCTAAACACTCAGCACGGCCGTCCACTCTTCCAAGCACCGTGTTATAATCTATTAGAAACAAAACATGAATGAATCGTAGTAAATATTGGAGTAAGTAGTACGCACGTAGTAGCGATCTGGAGTAAATACCACTCATGGGATCGTCGTACTCACTGCGCCAATTTGTTGAGGTTTTCCTGATTTAGGCAGTTCCTTTCCTTAGTTCAATATGAGCAGTACTTGCTTGACCTAGCCATATTTGACAAGAAGATTGACTTGACTGGGTCTTGATCAAGCCATCTGTCTAACCAGGACCAAGAGGTGTATTGCCTTTTGCAGTGTGCAGAATATAGCATCGCTCAAGTTCCAGGATTCCTGTCTACCACCAACATGGGACACCATGCACGGCAAAACACGTGGGAGAATTCCCCTGGTCCAGGATAGAATGAAGCAAGGGTGGCTGCACCATTCCCTCTCGTAAGCCTTGGTGCACCCGGAAGCCCTTTTGTCTCATCCCTCACTTCAAGTATGGCTAGCTCTCTGGTCAACCTCAAGCACTTCCAAAGCGGTCCTGTTAAAAGGGGGGGGGGGCAGGAGAGGGTACCCGGCGGTGAATTGCCGAAATGCTGATCTCCGGCTGAAGTATATGTGTATATGTATGTCTATATATTGTATATGAATATGTATGTAAATATATGTATACATTTTCTATATATGTATACATATTTTATATATATGTATATATATTTATATGTATACATGTATACATATATATATAGATATATGTATACATATATGTATACATAGTATAGATATATGTATACATATTTTGGCAATTATTATGGTAATGATAATAATTATCAAATTGTATTAATCAAGATATTATTATTATGATTATCATTTTATTATTATTATTATTATTATTATTATTACTATTATAATGATAATAAAAATAATAATTATTATAATAATAATATCTTGATTAATACAATTCTGATAATTATCATCATTACCATAATAATTACCAAAATCATGATTGAAATCGAAAAAAACGGTATTTTGGAATATATTCTCATAAGGCTATAAGGCTTTTTTTCGTCTTTGTGGGAGTTTTCTTTTTCCTTTTTTAATTATAAATTGGCACGATTACTCTTATTATCCTCATTATCATTTTCATCATTATTATCGTAATCATAATTATTATCATCATTGTTATTATTATCATAATCATTATGATCATTATTATTGTTATCATAATCATTATGATCATTCCCATCATTATCATCTTTATCATCATTATTGCAATTATTATCATCATTATCATCATTATTATCATTATTATTGCAGTAAAATTACATTTTTTTACAATTATACTAGGAATAATAACAACAATAATTAAAAGGATAATACAATAATAACAATAATAAGGATTTTTATAATAATTATGTATATCCTTCTTTTAATTATTATCGTTATTATTACAATTATTACAGCTATAATTTTTTTTGCAATTATACTATTGATAAAAGTAATAATAATGATAATAATAACAATAATAATATAATATTATTATTATTATTATTATTATAATAACTATTATCATTATTATTGTTAATATTACTGTTATAATACATTTTCTTGTAATAATAATAATAATAATAATAATAACAATAATAATAATAATAATAATGATGATAATAATAATGATAATAATAAAAATAATAATATTAGTGATAATAATAATAATAATAATAATAATAATAATAATAATGTCAAGATTAATGAAATTCTGATAAATTTTATCTTTATTACCCTAATAATTGCAAAAATCACAATTTAAACAGAAAAAACGTCATTTTGGAATTTATTCGCAATAGGCTTATTTTTGCTTGATTTTGCCTTTATTTCGACTTTTGGAATTTTTCTTCTTTTTCCTTTTTTATTAATAAATGGATACGATTACTGTTGTTAACTGTTGTTATTATAATAATTATCATCATAATGATCATTATCATCATCATTATCATCATTATCATCATTATTATCATTATTATCATTATTATTGAAATTATTATCATCATTATCATCATCATTATTATTATGTTTGAAATTATTACAGTTATATTGTATTTTTGCAAATATAATAATAATAACAATAGATAGCAATAACAATAATAACAATTATAGCAATTTTATAATAAATATCTCTATCATTTTTAAATTATTATCGGTATTATTATAATTATTACTGTTATAATATATTTTTTTTGCAGTTATACTAATAATAAAAGTAATAATAATGATAATAATAACAATAACAATAATAATATTGTTATAATTATCATTATTATCATTATCATCATAACTCTGAATATTACAGATATAATACATTTTCTTGTAGTAATAATAAGAAGAATTATAATTATAATAATAATAATAACAATGATGATATTGACAATGATAATGATAACAGTGATAAACAATGATGATGATAATAATAATAATATAATAATAATAATGATAATAATAATAATTATAATAATATAATATAATAATAATGAAGATAATGATAATAAAAATAATGATGATAATGATGAAAAATAATAATAATAATAATAATTTCATGACTAATAAAATTCTGATAATCATTATAATTAATTACCCTAATAATTGCCAAAATCATCATTGAAAGCGAAAAAAGGCATTTTACAATATATTCTCATACAGCTGTATTTCCCTAGATTTTACCGCTTTTTCGAATTCTGGGATTTTTTAAAATTTAAGTGAACACGATAAAGGTTATTATCATTATGATCATCATTATCATCATTATTATAGTTATCATCATCATTATGATCATTATCATCATTATATCATCTTTATCATCATTGTTCCAATTATTATCATCATTATCATCGTTATTATCTTTATTATTGCAATTATGACAGTTATAATTTCTTACTTTTGGGCAATTATACTACTATAATAAGAACAATAATAGAAATAATAATGATAACAATGATAACGATTTTTATAATAATTATGTATATCATTCTTTTGATTATTATCGTTATTATTTTAATTATTACATTTAAAATATTTTTTTGCAAATATACTAATAATAAAAGTAATAATGATAATATTAACAATGACAATAATAATAGTAATATAATGATAAGTATTATTATAGTTATCATTATTATTACTATTATTATCATTGTTCTTATTATTACAGTTAAAATACATTTTCTTGTAATAATAATAATAATATAATAATAATCATCATCATCATAATAATATTAATAATCATATTAATAAAAATAATAAAAATAATAATAATAATAATAATAATAATAATAATAATATTATTATTATTATTATTATTATTATTATTATTATTATTATTATTATTATTTTTATTATTTTTATTAATATGATTATTAATATTATTATGATGATGATGATTATTAATATTTTTATGATTATTATTACAGAAAATGTATTTTAAATGTAATAATTAAATAATAACGATAATAATCAAAAGAATGATATACATAATTATTATAAAATCGTTATCATTGTTATCATTATTATTTCTATTATTGTTCTTATTATTAGTAGTATAATTGCCCAAAAGTAAGAAATTATAACTGTCATAATTGCAATAATAAAGATAATAACGATGATAATGATGATAATAATTGGAACAATGATGATAAAGATGATAATAATGATGATAATGATCATAATGATGATGATAACTATAATAATGATGATAATGATGATCATAATGATAATAACCTTTATCGTGTTCACTTATAATTTTAAAAAATCCCAGAATTCGAAAAGCGGTAAAATCTAGGGAAATACAGCTGTATGAGAATATATTGTAAAATGCTTTTTTTCGCTTTCAATGATGATTTTGGCATTATTAGGGTAATTAATTATAATGATTATCAGAATTTTATTAGTCATGAAATTATTATTATTATTATTATTTTTTTATCATTATCATCATTATTTTTATTATCATTATCTTCATTATTATTATTATTATTATTATTATAATCATTATCATTATTATATTATCGTTTTTATCATTATCATTAACATTATCATTGTCATATCATTATATCATTATTATTATTATTATAATTATAATTCTTCTTATTATTACTACAAGAAAATGTATTATATCTGTAATATTCAGAGTTATGATGATAATGATAATAATGATAATTATAACAATATTATAATTGTTATTATTGTTATTTCTATCTTTTTGTTATTATTATTATATTTGCAAAAAATACAATATAACTGTAATAATTTCAAACATAATAATAATGATGATGATAATGATGATAATAATTTCAATAATAATGATAATAATGATAATAATGATGATAATGATGATAATGATGATGATAATGATCATTATGATGATAATTATTATAATAACAACAGTTAACAACAGTAATCGTATCCATTTATTAATAAAAAAGGAAAAAGAAGAAAAATTCCAAAAGTCGAAATAAAGGCAAAATCAAGCAAAATATAGCCTATTGCGAAAAAATTCCAAATGACGTTTTTTCTGTTTAAATTGTGATTTTTGCAATTATTAGGGTAATAAAGATAAAATTTATCAGAATTTCATTAATCTTGACATTATTATTATTATTATTATTATTATTATTATTATTATCACTAATATTATTATTTTTATTATTATCATTATTATTATCATCATTATTATTATTATTATTATTGTTATTATTATTATTATTATTATTATTACAAGAAAATGTATTATAACAGTAATATTAACAATAATAATGATAATAGTTATTATAATAATAATAATAATAATAATATTATTATTATTATTGTTATTATTATCATTATTATTACTTTTATCAATAGTATAATTGCAAAAAAAATTATAGCTGTAATAATTGTAATAATAACGATAATAATTAAAAGAAGGATATACATAATTATTATAAAATCCTTATTATTGTTATTATTGTTATTATCCTTTTAATTATTGTTGTTATTATTCCTAGTATAATTGTAAAAAATGTAATTTTACTGCAATAATAATGATAATAATGATGATAATGATGATAATAATTGCAATAATGATGATAAAGATGATAATGATGGGAATGATCATAATGATTATGATAACAATAATAATGATCATAATGATTATGATAATAATAACAATGATGATAATAATTATGATTACGATAATAATGATGAAAATGATAATGAGGATAATAAGAGTAATCGTGCCAATTTATAATTAAAAAAGGAAAAAAGAAAACTCCCAAAAGACGAAAAAGCCTTATAGCCTTATGAGAATATATTCCAAAATACCGTTTTTTTTCGATTTCAATCATGATTTTGGTAATTATTATGGTAATGATGATAATTATCAGAATTGTATTAATCAAGATATTATTATTATAATAATTATTATTTTTATTATCATTATAATAGTAATAATAATAATAATAATAATAATAATAAAATGATAATCATAATAATAATATCTTGATTAATACAATTCTGATAATTATTATCATTACCATAATAATTGCCAAAATATGTATACATATATCTATACTATGTATACATATATGTATACATATATCTATATATATCTATATCTATAATATGTATACATATATATGTATACATATTTATACATATATATGTATACATATATATATAAAATATGTATACATATATAGAAAATGTATACATATATTTACATACATATTCATATACAATATATAGACATACATATACACATATACTTCAGCCGGAGATCAGCATTTCGGCAATTCACCGCCGGGTACCCTCTCCTGCCCCCCCCCCCTTTTAACAGGACCGCTTTGGAAGTGCTTGAGGTTGACCAGAGAGCTAGCCATACTTGAAGTGAGGGATGAGACAAAAGGGCTTCCGGGTGCACCAAGGCTTACGAGAGGGAATGGTGCAGCCACCCTTGCTTCATTCTATCCTGGACCAGGGGAATTCTCCCACGTGTTTTGCCGTGCATGGTGTCCCATGTTGGTGGTAGACAGGAATCCTGGAACTTGAGCGATGCTATATTCTGCACACTGCAAAAGGCAATACACCTCTTTGGTCCTGGTTAGACAGATGGCTTGATCAAGACCCAGTCAAGTCAATCTTCTTGTCAAATATGGCTAGGTCAAGCAAGTACTGCTCATATTGAACTAAGGAAAGGAACTGCCTAAATCAGGAAAACCTCAACAAATTGGCGCAGTGAGTACGACGATCCCATGAGTGGTATTTACTCCAGATCGCTACTACGTGCGTACTACTTACTCCAATATTTACTACGATTCATTCATGTTTTGTTTCTAATAGATTATAACACGGTGCTTGGAAGAGTGGACGGCCGTGCTGAGTGTTTAGAGATAACCAAGTGGAGAATAAGGTAATATTGTAATGGACTGAGTGTGGTGATGGTTGTGTGATGAGTGTATGCATGCGTGATTTCGTTCCTGCATACCAGTCAAACGTGTGGTGTTCAGCGTAGTGTCGACTCCACATGCCTCCCTCACCGTAACGAGACGTGTGCCTGTCTCAAAGATGCCATTGTCACGTGGGTTGTCACATGGCTGGGGATAACAGTCTTTGGTTGTTAGTGTAACTCTTGTACTAATAAGACTGTGGTATACCCCGTGAGCTTAGTATTTAGACTACGTTCACATTCTTGATCGTAATGCGGCATAATTTAACCATTACTATTAACGACTAATTTTCTTTGCGCGAATCGGATTTTATTCTGTGCGCTAAATTTAAAAATATCGTTCATATCGAAATGCACTGCTGGCAAGTCCATGGTACTTATCTTAAATCTGTTATTGATTCATACTTGTTTATAGTACTGTTGAACAGATATCTATGGACAAATTTCATGATATTAAATACTATCTGAAATAGGCGGTAATTTCTGTCAAAATGTCTTTTAATATATTAGAATTGGTAAAGACTGCCAAGGATGCGGGACTTTCGACGGAAGATATTAATGTTCTTGTTTCTCGGGAAGAAGAAAGGTATAAAAGGAAAGTGAACGAGAGGAGAGACAGAGGGAAAGAGAATTTAGGAAAGCGGAATTGGAACTAAAGAAATTAGAGATAGAAGCGGCAAAAGCGAGCAAACTGCGCGAATACGAGTTAGAGCTGGCCAGGCTTGAGGTGAAGTTAGTGAGGAAATGACGGGGAACAATTCTATATTTCCAGATTTAAAGCTACCCAATTTTAGTGAAGCTAAAGACGATATTAGCGATTACCTTACACGCTTTGAGAGAATTGCCGATCTACAGGGATGGAAGATCAATAATTATCACGTTTACCTGGGTGCTCACCTCACGGAGAGTAAAGTAGGCGACAATGAGACGTACATACAGCTGATTACTCGGATGGAGCAGTATTTAAAGAACTGGATAGTGCTAAGTGAAGTGGAAGAGGATTTTGACAAATTGCTTGAATTCTTAATCAGAGACCAGTTATTAACAAACTGTCCAGCTGATTTACGAATTTTCTTAAAGGAGAGGTTATTTGACAGTACTTTAGAAATGGCACAAGCTGCTGATAGATTTCGGGCTGCTCATCGGCGACCTAAAACTTTCAGAAGTTTTCAGGGCAAGGAGGAAAGCGAGAGGTCCGAATCAAAAGCTAATGTAGTTTGTCACAACTGCAGACTTACGGGTCATATTCGCCCTAATTGTCCCGAACTAAAGGGCAATTCGAAGACTAAATGTAGCAGTGAATTTCGTTTTCGAAACCGATCTCACACCGCAGAATAGTATCACCGCAAAAGCGGTTTTATTTAACAAGCCCGTGAACGCTCTTCTTGACTCCGGCTGCTCAACCATAATTGTTAAAGATTCCCTTGTTCCTTCTCACGTTAAGAAGAGAAGGATGGTCACACTTTACCATTACCTTGGAGTGAATTGCTTTTGGCAATTTTGTCGGCGATAACTTTTTCACAGAGATCGATCTTTGCAAAGGGTACTGGCAAATACTCTTGTCGGAACGATCGAAACCGTGCACGGCCTTTGCGACGAACAAGGGATTGATGCAATTCACGAGGTTGCCATTTGGCTTAAAGACCGCTTGTGCGACTTTTATTCGCCTGATACGGAAGGTTATCGCAGGTCTGAATAACGTAGATTTTTATTTTGATAATATTATCGTTCACAATACCACCTGGTCTGAACACTTATCAGATTTAGATAAATTGTTCAAACGATTGCGGTATCATGGACTGACTGCTGGATCCAGTAAATGTTACTTTGGATATTCTACCATTAATTATTTAGTATTTTCTCTCGGGAATAACACCTTGCAACCAATTCACGATAAGGTTAAAGCAATCCTTGACATGCCTCTGCCGAAGACTAAGAAAGAATTCCGATCCTTCCTTGGAACAGTTTCCTTTTATCGGAAGTTCATACCGAATTTTGCAGATATCGTTTCTCCGATTAATATCTTGCTTAAGAAATTTAACTGTAATCGCCTTGTGTGGAATGACGAACAAGTCGAAAGGGTCAGAGTTTTAAAGCAGAAATTGGCAGATTCACCCATTCTAACGTTACCAGACTATGATAAACCATTTTATCTCCGCACTGATGCGTCTGATACCGGTTTAGGAGCGATATTGATGCAGAAGGTTGATGATATTCTTATGCCTATTTCATATGCCAGCCGCGCATTGCTCGACCGTGAACGTAAATACGCTGTTATTGAGCGTGAATGCCTGGGAATTGTTTGGGCAATTAATAAGTTTAAGAATTACTTGTACGGTCGTGAATTTGTATTGCAAACTGACCAACAACCTCTGACATACATACGTAATATGAAAAACAATAATGGTCGACTTATGCGATGGTCACTGGCCTTACAGGCTTACTCTTTTGTAATTGAAAAACCTCACTTTAAACTTAAAATGACTTATTCAAGTTATTTCAGGGGCTTTGTCCAGGGTTAGTGTGGTTTTCCCTAACTAGAGATTACCAACACATTTTCTTTCGATGCTTTCGTGTGTGTTTGTGCGCGTGTGTGCGTGTGTACGAGTTCCTTGGTACCGTTCCCGCGACCAAAGCAAGGTCGGTGACCCATTCAGCACGACCTTCACTTAGCTCCAAGCTCCGTGCCCATACACACCATATGTGAGTACTGCCAATGTATTGGGATATTATAATACTTGTTTTAATTTGATGAATTATATATCTAGTGTATATATTATACTATAACTATGTTAATGGAGGTCTCAAACCATTTTCAGTCTCCACTTTTCCTTTATGAAAGTGAATCGAATATTGAGCATTCGAGTAGTTCTCAAGACGGCAGACAATTGCTGAGCTCGGATGCCTCTTAAGCAAACAAGCTTTGTCAGAAGATACAGCCTGGACCAATCCAATGTTTTGTTGTTTTTTGAGGATGCTCACTTATTGGTTACCTTATACAAATTGTAAATATATTGGTGAAATGTGTTCTGTGAATATAATTATCCTGGAGAAATACCCACTCATCTAAGGATCATATTGAACTAAGGAGAGGAACTGCCTAAATAAGGAAAACCTCAACACACACACACACACACACACACACACACACACACACACACACACACACACACACACACACACAGATTTAAATATATATATATATATATATATATATATATATAAATATATATATATGTATATATATATATATATATATATATATATATATATATGTATATGTATATATACATATATTTATATATTTATATATATATATATTTATATATGTATTTGTATATATACATACACACGCACACACACACACCACACACACACACACACACACACACACATATTTATAATATATATATATTATATATATATATATATATATATATATATATATATATATATATATATATTATATATGGTTAGGCTAGGTTAGACGCATAAGGTTTGGCTTATTTAGAATCGTTATTTTAGATCAGGTTACGTTTGGGTTAGGATTTTTATGTAAGCTTAGGAAGGTTATGTTAGGTGAGAATCGTAAAGTTAAGTTAGGTTAGAATCCTTATTTTAGGTTTGGTTAGAATCTTTATTTTTGGTTAGGTTAGGTTAGATTTAGATGAATAGTTAGGTTAGGATGGTCTGGTTAGGTTAGCTTAGTTAGGTTTAGGTTAGGTTAGGTTTTAGGTTAAGTT
>NW_023650812.1:0-6805 GCF_015228065.2 Penaeus monodon | reverse complement strand
CCCTTTTTCCCCTGCAAAAGACACGTGTCATCACTCAAGCAAGTTCATGCTACAGTCTCCAACGTTCAAAAAAAAAAAAAAAAAAAAAAAAAAAAATTTCAATAAGATTGCGTGGATCTCTCCATGGCGGTTGAAGCGCCGTTAATCACAAAATCTGAAAGAGAAGAAGAAGAAAAAAAGAAAATTTCAAGAGACCCGGAAAAATGAACAAACCGATTCTCATCCTAATCTGCTCTCATCAGCGCTGCAGGAAAAAAACCCTGTTAACATTCCTCTCTTTGCGAACGAGAGAGAAAGAGAAAGAGAAGAAGAAAGAGACGGAGGAGAGGCGAGGGGAAGGCGAAGAGGTAAGTAAAGACAGGAGAGAGGGAGAAGAGGTTGAGGATGAAGGGGGAGAAGTAGAGGAGAAGGGGGAGTAGGAGTAGGGGAGTAGGGTGTCCAGGGGTAGTGTGGTTTCCCTAACTAGAGATTACAACACATTTTCTTTCGATGCTTTCGTGTGTGTTTGTGCGCGTGTGTACGAGTTCCTTGGTACCGTTCTCGCGACCAAGGCAAGGTCGGTGACCCATTCAGCACGACCTTCACTTAGCTCCAAGCTCCGTGCCCATACAAACCATATGTGAGTACTGCCAATGTATTGGCATATTATTGTAATACTTGTTTTAATTTGATGAATGATATATCTAGTGTATATATCATAACTATGCTAATGGAGGTCCCAAACCATTTTCAGTCTCCACTTTTCCTTTATGAAAGTGAATCGAATATTGAGCATTCGAGTACCTTCTCAAGACGGCAGACAATTCCTGAGTTCGGATACCTCGCAAGCAAACAAGCTTTGTCAGAAGACAGCCTGGACCAATCCAATGTTCTGTTGTTTTTTTATGGATGCACACTTATTGTTTACCTTGTACAAATTGTAAATATATTGATGAAATGTGTCCTGTGAATATAATTATCCTGGAGAAATACCCACTCATCTAAGGATCATATTGAACTAAGGAGAGGAACTGCCTAATTAAGGAAAACCTCAACAAATTGGCGCAGTGAGTAGGATGATCCCATGAGTGGTATTTACTCCAGGTCGCTGCTACGTGCTTATTACTTACTCCAATATTTACTACGATCATTATGTTTTGTTTCTTATAGATTGTAACACGCTGCTTGGAAGGGTGGACGGCCGTGCTGGGTGGTTAGAGGTAACCAAATGGAGAATAAAGTAATATTGAAGGTATTGTAATGGACTGAGTGTGGTGATGGTTGTGTGACGAGTGTATGCGCGCGTGATTTCGTTCCTGCATACCAGTCAAACGTGTGGTGTTCAGCGTTGTGTCGACTCCACATACCTCCCTCACCGTAACGAGACGTGTGCCTGTCTCAAAGTTGCCATAGTCACGTGGGTTGTCACATGGCTGGGGATAACAGTCTTTGGTTGTTAGTGTAACTCTTGTACTAATAAGACTGTGGTATACACCGTGAGCTTAGTATTTAGACTACGTTCACGATATCTTGATCGTAATGCGGCATAATTTAACCATTACTATTACCGACTAATTTTCTTTGCGCGAACCGGATTTTATTCTGTGCGCTAAATTTAAAATATCGTTCATATCGATATGCACTGCTGGCAAGTCCATGGGACTTATCTTAAATAATCTGTTATTGATTCATACTTGTTTATAGTATTGCTGAACAGATATCTATGGACAAATTCATGATATTAAATACTATCTGAATAGGCGGTAATTTCTGTCAAAATGTCTTTAATATATGACGGGGAACAATTTTTTATTTCCAGCCCAAAAGCTACCCAATTTTAGGAAGAAAAGACATATTAGCGTTATTAACGTTTGAAAAATTCCCGATTACAGGGAGGAGACAATAATTATCACGTTTCCCCGGATGCTCACCCACGGGCAAAGTTTAAAGACTTTACCAGTTTACAGGGGAGGCTTTGTGCGATTATTCCCCCCTTAAGGAAGCTTTTTTAAAGACTTATGTTTAATGTTGATTCGTATGGGAAAGAATTTAGGAGATTTAAAGGGGCGACAATGAGAGTACATACAGCGATTATGGTGGAGCATTATTAAAGAATGGAAGTGCTAAGGAAGTTTCTTAAAGGAGGGGTTTATTGACAGTACTTTAAAAATGGCAAAAAGCTGCTGGCAGATTTCGGGTGCTCATCGGCGCCCTAAAATTTTAGAAGTTTTAGGGCAAGGGGGAAAGGGGAGAGGTGAATCAAAAGCAAATTATTTTTGTCAAAAACTGCAGACTTGCGGGTCATATTGCCCAATGTCCCAAACTAAGGGAAATTCGAAGCTAAATGTACCCAGAGGAATTTCTTTTTCAAAAACCGACCCACACCGCAGAATGTATCACCGCAAAAGGGGTTTTATTTAAAAGCCCGTGAGGCTCTTCTTGACTCCGGCGTCAACCAAAATTGTTAAAGTTTCCCATTTTTCCTTCACTAAGAAGAGAAGGATGGTCACACTTTACTGGAGGGGCGACTTTTCCCCGAGATCAGGGTCAGTAAAGTTGATTTTTTCCCCGGGTGGGTCAGCCCCGTCGCCGCTCCGATAAATTATGATTTTTGTAGTTTAATTCCGGAGTAAAGGCCCGATTTTAAATGTTCCGGGGAAAGAAGGAGAATAACAATTACACTAACATTAATAAAATGCTTCGGGGAGATCTGATGAAATTCAGACGGGAAAGAAAAAAATACAAATAATCTTGCTCCGTTGGTTGTGCCTCAAATTCCCCTAGAAATTTTTCAAAAAATTTGATTTGATCCCAGAGCAAAGTAACTCCCCAACACAAAGGGAATTTTAGAAGAAAATTTAAAAAAAGGAAGCACTGTAACCCGTAAAAAATTTAGAAGTGTAAAGTACAAAAAAATGAAAGACGATTTACAGAGTTTGATTAAAAAAGAAAATAGAAAGGGGTTTTGGAAAAAAAAATTTGGTTGCCCGAGAAGTTTAGAGTACATTTTTTCAACAGCTCATGATTCTTGTTGGGACATTTTTCAAGGAAAACACGAAAAGTTTTTTTCATAAATTTTTATTGGCCAGGGCGGGCCCGATATTAAGGCTATGCCGATCTTGCCCTTCCTCCCAGAAATCCCCCGCAAAAGCTAACGTACGCAAAGTACCGCTGTTTCCCATGCCGTCTCAGCGACCCATCGCTTTGTTCCCATACCTCGTGGGGCCATGAAGCTTCGCGAGAGGCCACAAGACACCCTTCCGATGTTTACTGCGCGACTCTTTTCCCCCGGGGCTCCGCTGCGTAAATTGAAATAAACTTTTGCGGGAGAATTGATTAATATTTTTGTCGTGTCGGTATACGGGGGGAGATTAGTCAGATCGAGGACAAGTTAACGGATTAAGTCGGGATATCGTTTGTGTCGGTAAAGGCTTTTTTCAACCCCCTCCCAATGGTTGTAAGGGAAAAGGAGCGATTCCCCAGTCCTTAAATCAATTTTAAAGAAGCTTTGCGCGAACAGCCTCGTGGGGGGGACCGATACACCATCGGTTTTTTTTGCATATCGCAAACCCCCAACGACACCAAAATTCTCCCCTTTTAAAATTGCTATATGGTGTAAAGTTCGCGGCCCCGGGATGTTTTGCAAAAATGATGGGCGAATAAAAGCAGATCGTGATGTTAAAAACTTGCATGGCATGCTAAATAAAAATAACCTGTACAAGGGTTTTTTTGATCGCAGCGCTAAAGCGAGAACACTACGGAAGGCGCGAAGTTTTTTTTGCTTCCCCCCACTAAAAAAACAAAGAAGAGCAGGGAAAGGGGCCCCATACAAAAGTGGTAAAACGTAACAAACAAAGGTGTAGTTCCCTCGTTAAGGAAGGGGTAAGTTTTAGGCTTATACACAACATGAGAAAAAGTTTGTAGGAGGGAAAAAGAAAAGTTTCCGAGGAAAAAAGCATGCGGGTTTGCATGATTGATCCCGAACCAGTTACGGCGGCTATCCCCGATTAGAGGATAAAGATGAAATTTAATTTTTGAGAGACTACAAATAGTCAGATCGGTGAGTCGACGAGTGTTAACAAGAATTGGAGGTATTTTTAAATAAACCAGGTTTAATTCATCAGTAACGCAGACATTAAATTAACGACTGATAAACCGGGATTTCAAGTCACCGATTCCCTATACTTTGAGAGGGAAATTTATACTGAGGTTTTGGGAGCTAGACTTAGCAGTGATAGAACAGTCCAGTCGCCATATGCCTCCGTGTTTTTGTTTAAAAAAAGTCATATAGTTTGTGGCGCTTTTGCGTGACTTCGAGCGCTGAACGACGTGAGCGAATTTGACGCGAGGATCCAACAATCGACATGCTTTGGGGAAATTTTTCGGGATAACTTTTCAATAGATTGATCTTGAAGGGGACTGGCAAAAACCCTTGTCGGGAAAGATCGAAAACCCTGCACGGGCCTTGCGACGAACAAGGGATTGATGCAAATTTACGGGTTTTTCCGTTTCTTAAAGACCGTTTTGGACTTTTTTCGTTTGTACGGAAGGGTTACGCAGGTCTGAAGAAAAATAGATTTTTATTTTGAAAAATTTTTTCGTTACAAGCCACCCCGGCCCGAACACTTTTAGATTTAGATAAATTTTTCAAACGATTGCGGATCATGGATGACTGCCGGACCCCGTAAAGTTATTTTTGGGTATTTCATATTTATTTTGGGTTTTCTTTCGGGAAAACACCCTTTCAACCAAATTCCGATAAAGGGTTTAAAGCGATCCTTGACATGCCCTTTTAAAAACTAAGGAAAAACCCCATCCTTTCCCTTGGGAAAAGTTTCCTTTTATCGGAAGTTTATTACCCAATTTTGCAGAATCGTTTCTCCCTTAATATCTTTCTTTAAAAAATGTAGCTATAATCGCTTTGTTGGGGAATACGAACAAGTCGAAAGGGCCCAATTTTAAAAACAGAAATTGGAGATTTACCATTCTAACTTACCAGACTATGATAAATCCTTTATCTCCCCAAAAATGGTCGATACCCGTGAGGAGCGATACGATGCGAAGGTTTATGATCTGTATGCCTATTCCTATGCCAGCCGCGCATTTCTTGATGTGAAAGTAAATAGGGTTTTGAGCGTGAATGCCCGGGGAATTTTTTGGGGAATTTAAAAAATTTTGGAAAATTTCTTGGGACGGTCGTGAATTGTATTGAAAAAATGACCAACAAACCTTGACATTACATAGTAATATGAGAAAAAAAGAATGGTCGGTTTGCGATGGTCATGGGCCTGCAGGCTTATCTTTTGATGATTAATCAAAGGGTTCTGAGAACATCGGAAAACAGATGCTCAGTCGTTTTTTCTTTAAAAGAAAAGGGAATAAAACCCCACTTTTAAAAATTTAAAAGACTTTTTTAAGTATTTCCCCTTTTAATTAATTTTTGGAGAAAACCCTCATCTAAGGATAATTGAAAATAAAGGGGAGGAAATGCCTTTAAAAAGGAAAACCCCAACTGTGTGGTGTATGGTTGTATATGAGTGTGTGGTGGTATGTGTGTGTCCGAGGTGTATGTGCGGGTCGTGCGTGGTGTGACTGTGGCTGTGGTGATGTTCCCCCAACTCCCCTGTTCCCCCCTTTTTTGAGATACAGTAAACCCCTGCTTTCTTTTCTCATGGGAGAAAAAACCCGAGCCTCCAAAAATTTTCCCCTTTTTTGAGTTTTTTTTAATTATTTTTTCGAACTTAAAAAGCTATTTTTATTTGAAATACTAGAGGGTTTTGGTTTTAGAATAAATTACAGTGATGGCTTTGGTAGCTTCAGATTCCCCGTGAGATATTAAATGCTTTGACCCTTTTAGAGTTATTACTATTAGCTCGCCGTAAGATTTCTTTTTGTTAACCGTATGTATAGTTTGTATTCTAATACAGATAGGTCTGGCGTTTGTTCGAGTGTGTTTTTACTCTCTTTCTTTTTCTCTCTTTTTTGTTTTTGGGTCGTCTGGGTTTGGTTGCTGCATGGTGGTGTGTGTGTGAGTAATATGTGTGATGTGTGTGTGTGTGGGGTGTTGTGGTGTGTGTTTGTGTGTGTTTTTTTTTGGGGTGTGTTGTTGTGTGTGTGTGTGTGGGTGTGTGTGTGTGTGTGTGTGTGTGGGTGTGTGGTTGTTGTGTGGTGGTTTGGCTTGGGGCCCCGTTTAAATAATGTAAAATGTAATTGAGGGCCGTACCCCCTTAGGGAAAAGAGGGCGTTTTTGTTTGTCTCCTGGGGGTACCGTACTTATGGGAGGAGACGCTAGTGAGACTGTCTCGCCAAAGTATGCTTATAAAGAGGGGAAAAAGGGAAAGCCCAGGTGCCACTTCGAGGTAGAGGGGGGATGGTGCGGACCAGGTTATGCGGAGAGGTGTTACGGCCAAAATCAGCCTGCGTGAGAGGGGGAAGAGGGCGACGGAGAGAGAGATCTTCTCAGTGTAGGGAGGCGGGGGAGGGGAGGGGAGGGGTTTCTTAGGGGAGGTTTGTGGGAAGATACGCCGTGCCCTGGTAACGCGTCGTCGAGAACATGACAGGGTTTGCCCAGTTTGGGAACGATCCGACGCAGTAAGTCTGTTCTCATCCAGGTACTGGGGGCACAGAGCGGAGGGAGGGGAGGTACGCGGGGAACGGAGAGATGGTATGGACGAAAGTATTTTCATACCCCAATGCATGGGTTCCTGATAAAGGAGAAGGAGAAATGGCACCAGAGCGATGAAACTAGGGTTTTTCAAAAAAGGGAGCTGTTATCAACCTCCCCTTTCCACCGGGAAAGAGAAAGGAGAGAGAGAGTTAGGGGTGG
>NW_023650811.1:0-2500 GCF_015228065.2 Penaeus monodon | reverse complement strand
ATCATCTTTTATTATCTGTTTATCATCATTTTTATGGTTATCATCATCATCATCACCCATTACCATCTTATTATCCATTATTGAAATTATTATCACCCATTATGAAATTTATTACCCTTTTATTTTTTGAAATTTTTGGGAGTTAAATATATTTTTTTACAACTATACTAAAAAACAGTTTAAAATAAAATTTAAATAAAAACCCAATAAAATAGAAATAATAACGTTTTTAAAATTAATGTTTTTATATCTTATTTAATTAATAGCTTTATTACGAAATTTATTGCTGTTATAATAATTTTTTTTTAAAATTTAAAATCCCATTTAAAAGAAATAATAATGATAATAATTCCCAATAATGGGTTTTAAAAACCATATTTAACGTTATTATTATTATTTTTATTATTTTTATTATTATTATTGTTTATTATTACATTTTATGTATATTTTTGGGCAATAATACTGAAAATTTAAAAGCAATAATAATAGTAATAAAAATAATAATAATAAAAATAATAAAAATAAAAATAATAATAATGATAATTTTTAAAATATTAAAAATCTTTAAAATTTTTCCCAAAATTTCTCTTTTTACCCCCTTTTCCCTCATCATTATTGTCATGTTTAAATAAAATTCTGGAAAATTTTTATCATTATTACCCTCAAAATTTCCCCAAAATCATAAAATGAATAAAAAAAACTTTTAAATTTTGGAAAAGGGCCCTCTCGAAAGGCGCTATATTTTGCCGTTTTTTCCGATTTTTTTGGATTTTTTTTTTTACCCTTTTTTTTTTAATAGGACCCCAAATTCCTGTTTTTTACACATTATTATCAGGTTAAATCTTCTTTTATTATCGTTACCCATCATCATTTTTCATTTTTCTAAATTCCCAAATCATCATTACATTTTTAATTGGAATTATTTTTATCATTTTTGGGCAATTTCAATTTTGCAATTATTATCATCATTATTCCCAAATTATCTTTACCCCCCCCTTTGCTATTATTGCAGTTATAATATATTTTTTTTAAAAACTATACTAAAAAACCTACAAATTGATTTAAAAACCCAATTTAATACTAAAAATAAAAAGGGTTTTTATAAAAAATTAAATTTATAAAATTTTTTAAATTTAAATTTCCGTTATTACGGGAATCATTACTTTTTAAACGATAGGTTTCATGTTTTAGCCCCCGAGGTCACGCTGACACTCTTTTTATTTTTTTCATGATTTTATGCTCTTGGAGTGAGTCGGGTAGGGTCCCCTTTTCCTTTCCCACGGGGGGCCTTTGTTACCGTTTTAGGAAAAAATTCTCTCTATTTTTCCCGGGGCTTGGCCCAGCACTGACTTGGGGCTTTGGTCACCCAGGGCTAGGTGGGCAATAAAAGGTAAATTTCCCTTTTCCCAAGGGAACAACGCGGCGGTCGGTGACTCAAACCCTAAAATTAGATTGCCGTCGTGACAGTTGGAGTCCGACGTCTAACCATTGGGCCCGGCCGGGGCCCTTTTGGAAAAATCAGGGGCTTCCATGAATTTTTTTTGGGAAAAAAAAAATTTGGGAGCTTTTGGTTTTTGGGCCATTGCCTTCCGCCCGGGTTTTTTTTATCGAGTCCACCATCTCTATGTACCCTTATTTAATACAGCTGGCTTGCCCACCCATTTGGCAACCCCATATATATATATAATATATATAATAATATATATATATATATATGTGTGTGTGTGTGTGTGTGTGTGTGGGGGTTGGTGTTTTTTGTGTGGTGTGTTTTGTTTTGTGTGTGTATAACATTATATACGTAAAATGTTTCCCCAACAGGAATAAAATAAATATAAATATTAAATTTTTTTAATATATAGAATATAAATTAATACATATATAAAAATATATATTTTAAAATATATATATATATATATATATATATAATATATATAAAATTATATTTTATATATATATATATATTTTATATTAAATTGCTTTCTTATATTTTTAAATATATATATTTTATATATATATATATATATATATATATATATATATATATATATATCCCAAAAATATAAAGCTTTTAACATATAAATACATAAAACATATCGACCCCGTATATAAAATAAAGGGTAATACACACACCCCACACACACACACACAACACCCACACCACACACACACACCACACCCCCAACACACACAGAAACTCACACACACACACCAACCCCCACTCCCATTATATAAAAAATATTAGGTTACGTTACTTTTTGCAAAAAGAAAGGTTCCCTTTGGGTTTTGGGGTTTATTTTAAATACAAAAGGTTAGGTTTAGGTTATTTTTTATTATACGTTTAGGTAGGTTTAGGTGGTTTGGGAAATATGTTTAGGTTATTTTAAAGGATAGGTTTGGGTTTAGGTGCAGGTTAGGTTTAGGTTGGGTTTTTTAGGATAGGTTTAGGTTGGGTTTGGGTTTGGGTTTTAGGATAGGTTTAGGTTGGTTTCTTAGGTTTGGG
>NW_023650809.1:0-5849 GCF_015228065.2 Penaeus monodon | reverse complement strand
AAAATATTGCCCGTTTCATACGTATTTCAGAATGATCTTTCAAATGCCGTATTTTATAGAAAGGAACGTTGACCAAGTATTTGTTAAAAAGATATCTCACATGGAATGGTCAGAGCAATATCAATGCTAATTTGAATTTACAGAAGTATTGAACACAGTGATTGAGATTATGTAACACAATAAAGAAGCGAATGACTAGGACAGGGAAATATAAGAAAACTTGTATTTTTTGTTGATATTATTTTCAAATTATCCTTTATCTTTCATAAATCTGAAAATTGAACATTTTCTTTCCTTTATACCTAAGAAATAATTCCTTTCGTAAATACCATTTGTAATTACATAAGTGGTTTTTTTTGCATAATACTTTGAAAACATTTAACTATCATGACACGTTTAGGCACTACAGACGAAAATTTATTTATCACGAGTTAATATGTTGTCATGGCAAAACATTCTGTGACGTTACAATGACATCACTAGTATTTGTCACCTTATAGAGGGCTAAATTGGCTACTGTATTTCTTGTGGGTTGTGGCTATTGTTGTTTACCTTTTTAGTTTATAAAATCTTTGGTGTGTGTGTGTGTGTGTGTGTGTGTGTGTGTGTGTTTGTGGTATAAATGAAAGAAGATTTAGTTTTATAAACATTTATAATTTAAATAGTATAAATCACTGCAAAGTTTCTGCGGAACCACCAGAACACACGAGCCACCCGTCTCCTTCAACTAGCACGGGTTGTGGGTGAAGGACTGGTAGAATCCAGCCAATTCGGGGGGCGCAATCAAGGCGGTTGGGAACCACATCGTTGTTGGGTCATGTGCCAGATCATGAAAGGGGCCGTTGGACACACTCGTCAGGGGCGACAGGAAGGAGAAACTTATCAGTGTGTGGTGTGTGGTATGGTGTGTGTGTGTGGTGTGGTGTGTGTGTTGTGGTGTGTGGTGTGTGGTGGTTTGTTGTGTGTGTGTGAGTGTGTGTGTGTGTTGTGTGGTGTGTGTGTGTGTGTGTGTGTGTGTTGTGTGTGGTGTGTGTTTTTTATATAATCACAGACATAACCCAGTGAAATATATCATTTCTGAAATGGAATCAGTGTCGAGTAATTTTTTGTTGCCTTTAAATAATAACAATAATAATAATAATAGTAAGTAATGAGAATGATAATAATAATGATAATAATAATATATAATAATAATAATAATAATACTAATAATAATAATAATTAATAATAATAATAATAATAACAATAATAATAATAAGCATAAAATAACAAAATCTGAGCAGTAATAACAATGATGATTATGATAATAACATTAATAATGATGATAATTATATAACAACAACAATATGAAATGATAATAATGGTGATGATTTTCCGCCGCCCCCCCCCCCCTTCCCCCCCCTTTCGTCAGTTTTCCTCACCGGGATGGTTTGTCAGATCCTGGAAAATTCGGCGGGGTTTATTTGCGGGCCAAACAGCTGGCAGTAGAGAAGGCCTGGACGTTGAAAGGGCCGTGGATCGGGTTTGTTCCGCGCCGGGTCTGGCCGACGGGGATCCTGTACAGGTCCGAAGGGGGCAAGGCCGTGAAGCTGGGGCCCGAGGGTGGTGAGGGTCGTCGTGCACTTATTTCTGCCACCAGGAAATGTAGAGCTTTTTAGGAAGAAGGCTGCGGGCCAAGATTACGGATCTGCTCTCTCTAAAACCTGCTTGTTCACTTCCTTGCAAATACGACTGTTCTCTTCTGTAAACTGCAGACGCAGGGGTTTTCCTTAATATAATGAAGGGTCTCCATGCCGCACACCACACACGCACTCACTCATTCACTCCAACTCACTCCACTCACTCACTCACTCACTCCACTCACTCACCCCACACACACACACACACCCCACCACACCACCCACACACCACACACACCCACCACACCCACACACACACCTACACACCCACAACCACACGCAAACACAGATATAGACCACATGCACACGCGCACACACTCCACACACAAAACATACACACACACAAACACACCACACACACCCACACCACACAACATATATATGCGGCGTGTGTGTGTGTGCCAAATTGTATCGGTGGTTCGCTCTGCCTTTGGGGTTCCCACCCATCTGCGAGGAGAGAAGGAGCCTGCTGCATGGGCAAAAACAGCTTGCTTTTCCCTCTTTTTCAACCCCCCCAGGCACGGGGGAACTTTTTACATTTTCTTTTTGGGGAAGGTAAGGGTCAAACAATTTACCAAAAGGGGTCGGGACATCGATTTGATGGTGGGGGGCCGATGTGTGTTGTGTATATATTTTTATATTTTTGTTGTGTGTGTGTGTGTTGTGGGGTGGTGGTGTGTTGTGTGTGGGTGTTGTGTGGTTTGTGTGGTGTGGTTGTGTGGGTTTTGGTGTGTGTGGTTGTGGGGTGATCCCCCTTTTAAAAAAACCGGGGGGGCAACCAAACCAAAGGGTTGTTTTGTAAGATTCCGCGGCCCACGGTAGCGTCAATTCAAAAAACGCAGGGATGGCTGCAGCCCCGCCATTCCTGGCAACCTGCAATCCAACGGGACAAAGGCCATTTATATCCAAGCTAAGAGATTAAAGGGATTTTATTTACTATGGCAAGATGGGAGCATAGATCATCAGAAAGGTAATTTTTAAGCAGGGGAAATTGGGGACAGTATTTTCCACGAGGAGGGAGAAGAAATGAAAAACAATGCTTAGGGTTTGTGTTCAGATGGCCCAGTGCTGGTGGACCTTATAAAGACCAGAAAAAAGAATCCTTTTTTTTTCAAGAGGTCCAAGAAACATAGAAATGAGAGTGGCTCTCTGGTTCCTGGGATAAAAAAAAAAAAAAAATCTATTCTATCTTTTCTGGCCCACAAAACGACCGCCATGCTTCTAGTTAAGAATTAAAATCTAGTCCCTGTAAATGTAAAACATCAACTGAAGACGAAACAAAAAATTAACACGGCTTCTACAGCTCTCTTGATAAAATTATTCTAATCGTGTAAAATCAAAGGGAAAAAATATGACTTTAATGCTAAATTGGCCACCAGATATGGAGAGGAGAGAGGAGGGGGGGGGGACTATTGGGACCGCACGGTCTGGGGGGAAACTGAATTGAATGTGGGAGGGACAGGGGACTCAATTAAAACTGGTGTAAAGGTCATTATAAAACCACTTGGTTTAATTGTACATTCCCCAGACGATGCTATACATGGATTTAGTCCCGGAGATAGAGCCAGGAACACCAAATCGACTATGTTCTAGGAGTATATCCGGGGTGCAGACGCAAAATTCAGGAACACACAATCCAGTGATAAAAATTTTAGGATTGTCCCTCAGAAAAAAAAAATATGATAATAATAATGAAAGGTAAGCTTGCCCCCAATTTTTTGAAAATCTGTACATTACAGACTAATCAAGAGGTACGAGAAAAAACTTTCAGCAAAGATTAAATTTTGAAAATCAGAGGCTTTCTAACAAGGGAACACTGACCACAATTGACAACATGACACGTTTTGAGGTATTCATTCAGAGGCATCCAAGCAAGCTGTTGCTAGTAAGATTCCGAACAAAAAGAAAAAAAAGAAAAAAGGCCCTCAGCTGGTTTCCGCCCAACACCTCAAAGATCTGCAAACAAAAACACCTTACTATATGGAACTAGTAAAACAAATCTCTACAAAAAAGAGAATGTTTAGAAAGCAAAAAAAAAAAGTGGGGCTGCAGAAGGAAAATGTTGTTGTTAAGAAATCCCCAGTTGTAATCCCAAAAGAGATGTTTCTAAAAGAATAAGCGAAAATCACTGGTCAACAATAATTTTCCTGTTAAAATTGGCAAAAAAAGCAGCAGACGGGCCGTATTCCCCCACGAGACCGAGGGGGGACGTTCAGTGCTCGTGGGAGGAGTATGTTCAAGAACTTTTTTGACGTTGGAACAAGAGCCAAAAGATCTAGTCCTGGAAGTTGTCACATCTAGTCACAAAATTTCTGAAGTCAGAAGTGCGCTGGTCCATAAACAGCAAATGAAATGGGGAAATCTGGGAAAGCTGCAGGGTCCTAACAGCGTATTACAGAGAAAAATGGGGAGAAAAGGGTTGTTGATTCTGGTCTGAAACTTCCTAAAAAACAATATCTATGAAAACAAGCAAAGTTACTTAAAGAAATGATGAAATTAGTATTCATTGCCAATACCAAAGGCCCCAGGAACACTTGGCTCCACAATATCGCAACAATCTAATGCCGAATATTCTTAAAAACTTTACTGGAAATCACCGTAAAAGAGGATCAGAAGATAAACTGTTACCAGAAAATACCAAAGGACCCAGTTTGGGGGTTTATGAAGGGTTAAAGGTACGAGGGAATGCTACCTTCGTCATGAGCAAAAACATCTAACCTGGTTTTTCATTAACTATCAAAAACCCTTTTGATAAGGGTCCGGCACTTAGAAATTATTCAAAATCGGTCTCAAAATATCCGGATGACGACAAAGATATGAGGGACTAATTCAGTTTTCGTGGCCATCTCTGGAAATGACCTTCAAAAAGTTTTTGATTTGCTGTTGTGGAAAGCGGTCGAATGTCTTGGCTTTCCATATCCAATAGCAAGAAAAACAAAAAAAATGCATGGGTGGTTTCATTGTCAGAGGGTCCCACCAACGTGTCCATTAAAACAAGGAAAAAATGGAAAAATCTAAGAGATCTCCTTCAGTTTATTTAGGAGCTCTTTTTTACCTCAGATTGCTCGTTGCAAGAAAGAAATTAGATGCAGAATCGGGGACTAGCAAAAAGATACGTTCTCCAAACTCCGGAAACATCCTAACAGGACCGCAAGCTCTCAAAAGCAAATAAAAAATCAGGGTTCATTAAAACCCTCCGTATGGTCGACTCTCCTAAATGGTTGCGGAGGTCCTGCATGTTGGCGCACCCCCTTGCACCGACAGTGTCCCATGAGGAGATCCTCAGAAAAAATCGGGGGCAGGGGACACGGAGCTTCTAGAATTGACCCGAGCACGACAAACTTCAAATGCCTCGAACATGGCAATCCTAACGAACAAACATTAGAAAAACCTTATATATAATATATATATATATATATATATATATAATTATATTATATATATATATTATATTATATATATATAATATATATATATATATATAATTATATATGTATATATATATTTATATATATATGTATATATATATAATATATTATATTATGATATATATTATATATATCTAACGTATAATATAAGTTACATGCACACACACACCACCACAACACACCACCACCACAAAAACCCCACACCACCACACCCCACAACCCCCCACACAAACACCACACACACCCACACACATAAAAAACCACCACACCCACAAAACCCACACCACCACACAACCACAAACACACACAAACCCACCCCACACCACACACACACAACACACCACAACAACATACATACAACATTTACACATACCACATCACACACACCACACACAACCACACACACATACCACATACCACACACCACTTACACATACACACACACACAACACACACCCCACCAACATTACACCACCCCTACTACATATTATTATATATATATATATAATTATATATTATATTATATAATATATAATATATAAATGTATATGTATTATATATACATATATATATATATATATATATATATTAATATATATATATAATATATATTATATATATATACAGAAGTCCCAGTTAGCGCTTGGCCAGTTCCTTTCAGGTGGGGGACGCACCTATAAGTACTGGCATCGCATGTTGGGGTCAAAGTCGGGGGAGGAAAAAAAAAATTTTGATTTTCCCA
>NW_023650808.1:0-5849 GCF_015228065.2 Penaeus monodon | reverse complement strand
TTACAAAACTTCCCGTTTCGGTATCAAAACCCCCATAATAAAAGTCAAAAACAAAAATCAAAATTAGGCCCAAAATCTTTAAATTGAAAAAAAAAAAACCCAAAAAAATGTTTGCTGTTTCTCGAATTGACAAGACGAAAATTGAAACATTGCTTTCTTAGGACGATTCCACAGACGCTTTGAAGCAAGAAATTTGCATGATGATGAATCTGCTTTTTAAAAGGGTCAAATTTTTAATAAGCAGGGGGAGAGTCGAAGACGGAACGGGCGCCCGGTTTGTCAGAATGTTTATTAAACGTCATAACATATGATAAAAACACTTGATATCTTTTTAGGGCGTTTCCCTTTCCCCCACGCGCCGTAAATAGATGAGAAGTACACTAAAAACAAGGGACTAAGGAATTGCAAATAAAAGCTAGTAAGCGCAGAGACATGCGGGGCCGAGCGAAAGAGAAAGGCACCCAAGAAGCCGCGGATGAAAAAACAAAGAACAGAGAAAAAAAAAGAAAAAGGGAAGAGGAAAAAAAGCGAAAAAAAGAAAAAAAAAACGCAAGTGACCTTATCAAACGCAGATACCTAAACGTAGTGGCATGCTAAAAGGAAAAGGGAAACCAATAACCCCTTTGAAGCGGAGCAATAAAACCCATACAAAAAAAATAGTCCCTTCCAAATGAAATACCCGTTACTCTTTTTAACAAGGGACTCGGTGTTTCCCCCCCCTCTTCCCCTTGTACTCTTCTCTTCCTTCTTCTTCTTTTTCTCTACCTGCAGTCTGGGCCCTCCCCTGAGGATTATTATGGCCGCAGCCTCTCCGTGAGCCAAACATTTGAAGAAAAAATTCCCAGTTTGGGCGTTTTTTCTCCCAAAGGGACCCCAAATTCAGTACGCACCCGTCTTCGCATTGCGGGTTATCGATCACAGTATCGTATGAGGTCTCTTATTTCGATTTACTGTCTAAATATGCCCCTTCAATACTCTTTAGATCATGGTATAAGCAAACAATACGCCCACAACACACACCACACAACATATATAAGACAAATAAAAATACACATTATTTCCCCTTATGTATGTATTTTTGGAAAGTTTTTATATGGAAAAAAAAAAACACACACAAAACACCAAACACACACACACACACACACACACACACACACACACGCACACACACCACACATACAGAACACACACGCACACACCCACAACAACACCACACACACACAACCCTACACACACCCACACACACAACAAACACAAACACACACAACAACCCCACCACACACACCACACAAAAAATATATATAAAAATATAAATCATATATAATATATATATAATATATATTATATATTATATATATATATATATATATATTATATTATATTATATATAAATATATATTATATATTTATATATATTATATATAATATATATATATATAAATAAAAAATATATTATAATTTTTATATATAAAATATATAATAAAAATATATATAATATATATAATTTTATATATGTTGTATATGATATGTTTTATTAATATTTTATTATTTTAATAATATTAAATATTATTGTATATATATATAAATATATATATATATATATAATATAATATATAATATATATATAATATATATATATATTTATTAATTTTAAAAATATGTGGTGGTTGTGGTTTGTTTTTGTGTGGTGTGTGTGTGGGGTTTTTGTTTTTTTTTTATTAATATAATATATATTGAGGATAAAATTTTAAAATATTTTATATAATTATATATATTATATATATATTATATATATTTTTTTGGTTATTTAAACAAATATAATATAATAAATAATTAATATTAAAATTTAATATATATATTAAATCTACTATTTTTTATTATTATAATTTTTTAAAAAGGGAAAAAAATTATAATATATATAATTAATACTATATAAAAATATAAAATATATAGATATATAATAATATATATATAAATTAAAATTTTTAAAGTATATAATATAATAATATTCTTTTTACATATTATATTTATATTTTTAAAATAATATTAAATATATTAAAAATATATATAAAGGTTTAAATATAGTAATATACAATATATTAAATAGATTTTTATAATAATATAAAAAATATAAATATATTAATATACATATATAATAATTATAAAAATATATTATATATATAAAATATATATATATAATATATATAATTATTATATATATATAAAAAAATTAAAAAAATAAATAATATATATTCAAAAAAAATTTTTAAAAAAAAATATATATATATATTTATTTTTTTATATAATTTTATATATAATTTAAAATATTATATATATATAAAATATATATAATATAAAAATATATTTTTTTTTTGTGGTGTGTGTGTGTGTGTGTTGTTGTGGTTTTTAAAAAACAAACACAAACAAAAAAAAACACACCACACACACACACACACACACACACACACACACCCACAAACCCACACACACCAACACACCCCCACCCCACACACAAACACACCCACAACACACACCACACACCCCACAACCACCCAACACAACACAAATATATATTAAAATATATATATATATATATTATAAATATATATATATTTTAATAATATAATATAATATATATAATATATAATATAATATTTATATATATTATATATATATTGCATATTTATATAATATATTTTAATATATATTATATATAATAATAATAATAGATAGATAGATAGATGATATAGGATATATATGGGTTTTGGATACAATATATATATAATATATATATATTATATATATATTATTTAAATATAAATTTTATATATGAAAAGTATGTTGTATTAATATGTGTATGTATATATATTAAATAATAATTTTATATATATATATAAATTAAAATTATATAAATATATATATAAAATAATAAAATATATAAATATTATTTTTATATATATATAAAAAATTATTTTTTAATATAAGTATAAATTTTCATTAAATAAATATATTTTATAAAATATTAAAAATATATAATTATATATATTTTAATATATATATATATATATATAATTATATTGTTATTGTTTCATTTAAAATTAATAAATCTATATTAAATTATATTTAATTTAATACATTTTTATTAAGATATATATATTATAAATATTAAAATTTTATTAAAATTTAATAATTAAATTTTTAAAAATATAATTAATAATATAATATTTTATATTTATATTATTTTATATTATTATAATATTTTAAATATAATATATATATATTAATATTATAAAATATATATATTTTTTTATGTTTTTTTTTTTTTTTTTTGTTATTTTTTAAAAAAAAAAAAAATTAAAAAAAAAAATAACAGGGTTTTTTTTTTTGGGGGGGGGGGGTTTTGTTGTTTATTTTTAAAAAAAAAAAAAAAAAAAAAAAGATAAATATATAATATTTTTCTATAATAATATATTTTAATAATAAAAAAAAAAAAAAAACAAACCCCAAAAACCAAGACACCCCACACACACCACACCACCACACAACCACACACACACAACCACACACACAACAACACACACACACCCCACACCACAACACCAACAAAACACCAAAAAACCAAACACCATTTGATGTTCACCCGTGAGTTACCAAAAAATTTGCAAAGCATTTTTTATTTTTTCGTGTATTTTTCCCTGGTGGGAAATTGACCAACAAAACCCAAAAAGTTTAATTTTTCACTCTGTTCCCCGTTTTCTCCTTGGGGGGAAAACAAAGGAAAATCTCCAGAAGGTTTAATTTGGGTTCGTTTTGTTTTTAGTTCCTTTTAAATTGTAAAGGAACAAATAAAAAAATTTCTTTCCCAAAAGAAATTTTATTAAGTATTTTGTGTTATAAATAGCTAAACAACAAAACATATTATAATAAAAAAACAAAATAAAAACAATTAATAATAATATTTTATTATATAAAATAATATACTACATAAACATATATATATATATATATAATAATTTTATAAATAATTTATATATTTTTTTTTAATTTATAATATATTATAATATTTAAAAAATAGAACCCTTATAATACTACAAAAAGGTTCTCTTTTAAAAAGGGGCCCCCCATTTAAAAAATGTTTTGGCTTTCTTTCCCTAAAAAAATTTTTAAAATTTTTTAAAAATTTATATTACCCTTTTTTTAAAAAATTTTATTACGAAAAGGGAAGGGGGGGGTTTGGATCCCCAAAGGAAAATTTTTTTTGCCCTAAATAATTGATTGAAACCCGTGGCTTTAATTTATCAAAAAAGGAAATTCCCCCAAAATTGGGTCCTCCCTTTAAAACCACGGGGGGGCCCTTAAAAAAAAAAAGGGAAGGTAACAAACCCCCTTTCGAATTTAAAGGGGGCCAAATTATTCACCAAATCCCTTTCTCCCAGGAATTGACCCCCTTTAAAGGGATGGAAAACCAATTCCCCGACAAACCCCTTAAAAAATAAGGAAAAACATTTTTAAAAAGGGTTTTTGGTTTAAAGGATTAAAATTTTCCCTTTTCAACCTTTTGAAAAAAATTTGTTTATGGGGGGTTTTTGCAAAGGGATTTGATAAATCGTGAAGTAAAAAAAAAAATAAAATTTTAAAAAATTTTTTTTTTTTTAAAATTTAAATTATTTTTTTAAAAAATTTTTTAAAAAATTTTAAATTTAATAAATTTTTAAATTTTAAAATTTAAAAAAAAAATTTCAAAAAATAAAGTTGAGGGGGGGAAAAAAAAAAAACCCCCCAAAAATTTTAACCAAAAAAGCAAAAAAAGATATTCGTGCACGAATTTTTGCTAGGGTTTGTTTTGGGTTGGGGATTAAAAATGAAGGGAAAAATTTTTTGGAAAAACCCCCCCAAAAAGCCCCCAAAAAAGGCAGTAATTTAAAAACCCCAAACCACGGACCCATCTGTTGGGGGGTGAAATTTTGGGTTTTTGGAAAAGGGGATTTTTGAGGCCCCCCCTTTTTTTAAGCCCAACCCTTTTTTAAAAAGGGGAAAAACCCCCCTTTTTCCCAGTTGTTTCTCTTTTTAAAAAATTCCCCCCCCAATTTGGTATCCTACTTTTGGCTGTGATTTTTTTAGGGAATTTTTTTTTTGGGGATAAAAAAAAGGGCCCACAACCAAAATACGGCTTTTGTAAAAAAAATAGGGGTTTTTTGAAAAAGGGTTTCGGGGTTTTTCCAAAATTTTTTTAAAAAACCGCCAATGTTTTGGAAATTTGGAAATTTTTTAAACCCTTTTTTTAGTCAAAAACTAGCATATAATTTAAAATGGGTTCCGGGGGGGTTTAAAAACTTTTTTGGGTTTTCCTTTTAAAAGGGAGGGGATTCCTCCCCGCCTGAAAAAAAGATTTTGTAATTCCCAAATTCGTGGTGTTTTCTCCGGAAAAACACCCCTTTCCCCCAAATTAAAGGGTTTGGGAACCATGGAAAAAAAATCTTTTAAATTTTGGTTTTCTTTTATTTATATATATAAAAAGGGGAAACCCAACCGAAACCGAACCTTTTTTTGGGCCCTGAAAAAAAAAGTAGGAAAGGGGGGGTAAATTTTCCTTTTGGGAGGAAGCCAGGTTTTTTTAAAATCCCGCCCTTTTTCCCCCGGGGAATCCCCCCCCCGGGGTCGGGGGAATGGCCAACTCCTTTTTAGTTATAAAAAACCCAAAGGGTTTATTTTTTACGTTGCTTTTTTTTAAAAAAACCCTTTTTTTTAAAAAGGGGTTGTAGGGGGGTCCCCCCCAAATATTTTAATCCTCTAAAGTAACTTTGGGGGCCGGGAAAAACGCCCTTTAAAACCCCCCCAAACAAAATTGA
>NW_023650805.1:0-5851 GCF_015228065.2 Penaeus monodon | reverse complement strand
TTGATACATACACTGATCATGATAACTGGTTATATTTTGCCAAAAGCACCAGGACCCAAATTAGAAAATCTAGAAGGGAATATTTTATAAGGACGGGTTTCCCTTGCATAGTCCAAAAATGCCCAGACCGGGATTGAACCGGGGACCTTTGATCTCAGTCTAACGCTTTCCGAATTGAAACTACCTTGCTGTAAAGGGAAGAGAAATATCTAATAACTTTTAGAGAAAATACTTTAATAAAGGGTTTAATTGTATCATCTTTAATTGCAGTAAACATATAATGTGCAGCAGAATGCTTTCTCCAGGTATCTAGCTTGATTAGGCTGTGAGGTGTATTCTTCTGCAACTCCCACTGTTCTTCGGATATTGGAACTCATTTTCATAATGAAGCTCTCAGAATCTGGTATGGGGCTTTCAGGTCTTAAACCTGTGGATCCCTGTATGCTGAGAGTGGAGAACCACCTCTTTCATTACCCCGGGACTACATGAACCTGATTCTACACGAGACTACAAGGTTTCCCGGGGATCTCCTACTCCGATTGGTTTTCAGCCCCTTGAGGATAGCCGATCCTATGGTAGGAGAATGAGGATCTTGTGGAAGATTTTAAATTTGAGTCTCACTAAGGTTCTGCTTTTGGGAAATTCCCCCAATTCCCCCCTTGGACTAATAAAGTCGAGCTGGATTTGGTCGGAATTGGGAAAGGGGAGAAATCAGAAGCAGAAGTCAAAGATAAATTTCTTCGCATATTTCCCTAAGTACCAAGGGATCAGAGGAAATATATACAGATGGTTCGAATCTGAAAATGGTGGGGGCTTTGCAGCAGTGGCAGAAGGAAGACTGCATCTGGCAGTCTTTCTCTAGCAGCCTCGATCTTTACTGCAGATTTTACATGCCATCCTTGCAGCAGTAAAGATGACTAGAATTTTTACGAACCATTCTATTGTGATATATTGTGACTCTCGTAGTGCTTTGCAAGCAATCAAGAGCTTAAACTCATCACATCCAGTAGTAAGGGAGTTTCAAGAATGGCTTTCACTGATGTCAACACGCAAAAAAATAACTCTGTGTTGGGTGCCCGTGCATGTTGGTATTAGTGGGAATGAGCGAGTCGATCAGAAGGGCCCAAGGCAGCTGCTGGGCAGCCTTGTGATGCTCGTTTTCCTCTCCCACACACCGACCTGAAACCCGCATAAGGAGTTGTCTTCGCAATAATGGAAGGAACAATGGAGGCATACCTCCAGAAACAAACTGCGAGAGATTAGAGATGACCTTGGCAGTTGGGTGACTAGCATCCACCCTAACCGAAAAGTGGAAGTTGCTTAACAAGACTAAGAATCGGGCACACAAGACTGACTCATGGGCCGATGAGGCTAAAAGTAAAAGCACTTTGTGGAAGGTTTGCCAAGAGCCATTAACGATCGCACATGTGGAAAGATGTGCAACATTCTCAGACCAAAGACGTATGTACTTATCTCCTCCATATACACTGAAAAATGTATTGGGGGAGGATTGTGACATAGAGGGTCTTATTAGTTTCCTTAGGGAGACTAATATTTTCATAAATGTAATTATGCATAATGTTTATGCAATATTTTATATACTTAAAGCATAATATTTATGCTTTGATTTTTTATTTGTTTATTGTTATTAGTAAAATATTTATTGATAGATTTTTAATGTTTTAAATATTTTAATATTTCTATTTAACAAGGTATTTGCCGCCAATGACCTTAGCTGTTGACGCGGCAGATAATTTTGAATAATCAATCAACCCAATCCCCAGGTATTTTAAATACTCCTTCCGTTCTTTCCCACTCAATGCATGTTCTTATATCTCAGATGTAATTATTTGACATTTGTATTCTTTCATCCGGACCGACACAGGTAGATCAACATTTTTAACAAGGTAATTTTCCCGGATGCAAATAAAACCCATGAGATAAGAATTTATCTTTGGTCCTCTCCGGTACCGTCTGTGTTAGTACTGCAGCGTGATATACTGTATGCCTGCTTCCCCCACTGCCTTTCAGATGATGCTCATCCCATGTGTTGTGCGTTACTTGTGTGTATGTGCGCGCCCCCGTGACTTGCACGCCACGTAATTTAGGAAAAAGAGTGTGAAAAAGTGTATATCTGTGAGAAAAATTTTTATGTTTTTAAATGAATGTGTATTGCGTAAGAGGTGCATGCGTACGTGCGTAAGCGTGTAGTACTTACGAGCGGTTGACAGCGTTCTCTATACGAAAACTGTGTGCATTTTGTACATATTGTAAGTTTTATGCGTCGCTTTATACTAGTTGGAGAAACATGTATTTGCGCTAGTTGCGTTTCGACGTAACGTGGCGACGTATGTGTGTACATGGGGAGCATGGGTGTTGCACGTTCCCCTCGGAAGTGTTAAGTTCCCTCTTTTGTTACTATAGGGAATCACATGCCAGTCTACTGAAATAATATTTGTCAAAGGTACATTTGGTGACTGTCAGTTTGGTGCTTGTTTCGTTCTCTGTGCCTAAAGTAGATGTTTATACGTTTTAGTTTAATTGATTTTTAATGTCAAATATTTTTTATGATATTTTACTACTTTTGGTGTTAGATTTATTTATTCATTGATTTAGACCCTCATTACATTGTTACACACATACTCACACACACACACGTGTGTGTATATATATATATATATATATTATATATAATTATATATATATATATATATATATATATATATATATATATATATATATATATATTCAATGCCAGAGGATGAGGAAACAGAAACACTCCCAAGTACAGCATAGAACGATTGAATTTCCTAGAAAAGATATAGTGTGTGTGGTGTGTGTGTGTTTGTGTTGTGTGTGTGTTGTGGGTGTGTGGTGTGGTGTGTGTGTGTGTGTGTGTGTGTGTGTGGTGTGTGTGTGTGCGTGCGTGCGTGTGTGTGTGTGCTTGCGTGCGTGTGCGTGCGTGCGTTTGCGTGCGTGCGTTACTTATCAGTAATTTCTGTATAAATTTTCACACAAATCATATCCATGCTAAATCCACGGTACATTTTCCAATAAAGGACCTTTTTATATTTCAAAACATCGCTTCCTCATTATGCCAAAGAGTTCTTAAAAAATCGTTCAATTAAAGGAAATGAAGTAGAATCGGTAAAATCAATTTGAGATACTGAAAAATGAATCAAATGGTTTGGGTATTATACTGATATTTTCATCACGGGTTACGAGTTTATTTCACAGGTACCAGGAAACCAGAAAAAGTTTGGTATTGTATTCGATATATCTAAAATGCTTGCTTTCAAACAAACAAACAAAAAAGCAAATACATTACTTCTCGCCTACCTTCTCTTCAACCTCTCATTGAGTTATCACAATAAATCATGACTTGCATATCCTGCCATTTTGTATGCATTATCACAGCATTTCAGTTTTGTATCACCGCACTTTTTCATGCTGTGGCCCCCGATCATTTTATAATAATCTCCCGCTCAGTGACGGGTTCTTTTCAGATTCAGTTATTACTAATTAAACATAGTCAGAACAAGAACATTTTATAGAAAGATTCTATGAGATGTAGGTACTGAAGGTGAGATAAAATTCAGGTTAATTCAACGTCATAATTTTCATATTACTCCATGGCCACTTCTTGCAAAGGCAGAGGAGAGACGGGAACAGAAAGGGAAAGACTGTTCTGTGTTGCTCATCGAAGGGCCTGCGGGTGTTGGCAAGACAACCTCACAAGAAGATGATAAGTGACTGGGCCTCAGGCACTAGTTCCATGGAGACTCTCACTGATTATGATTTGGTATATACTGTGGCCCCCAGATTGGGAACTCGTGTGCTCAGATAATGATCAGCATGAAGTTACTAAAATGCCAAGAGCCGGTGAGACATTCTGAAGTGGATAGTTTATGGCAACACAGCTTCTGGTTGACTTCAAAAGTGCCCAGACCCGGGAACGAACCGGGGACCTTTAGATCTTCAGTCTAACGCTCTCCCATCTGAGCTACCTAGGCTTGGAAAAACATATGATTATTATGATTTTTAAGGTTTATCGTCTTATACTGGTGCAAATAAAAAGCACTTAGAGAATAATGTGACAGATAAAGCATGAGCAAAGATAATAACATATCATCAAAATCCATGAAAAATTAAAACAGTAGAATTAGTTGGTGCAAATTATCAGTAACAAAAGATCTTCATTGCAATTCTGCAAAATGATGGTCGTATATTATATCATCTACATCCCATTATACTTCATACTCCATACACGTATTAAGTTCTTACATGTAGAATAGTAAACGTAGTGATCACGCGCAATAGCGAAGCTGTTTTTAAATTACAGTATTTATTAAAAGGATTTAAAAGAGAGTATGCTCACGCATTCCAACTGCTCATAGATAAATAGACGCTGAAAGAGACAATCAAGAGAAATAGAAAGAGAGCGAGTGACTGACTGACTGACTGACTGACTGACTGACTGACTGACGACTGACTGACTGACTGACTGACTGAGACTGACTGACTGACTGACTGACTGACTGATGACTGATCGACTGACTGCGACTGACTGACGACTGACTGACTGACTGACTGACTGAGTGAATGACTGAATGAAGGAATGAATGAATGAAGAGTGAATAAATGTATGAGTGAGTGTAGGAATGAATGAATGGCTTTTATGATTTAATGTCAATATTATTAAGATTACGTTAACAAAATACCTTTAGCCATTGCGAAAGTCCTTAAACATATATTTTTTATGACGACGCCCTTTGGCCGCAATAGTGCCCAGACCCGGGATCGAACCGGGGACCTTTAGATCTTCAGTCTAACGCTCTCCCAACTGAGCTACCTAGGCTTGGAAAACATGTATTAAAATATTGAATTATAATTATATAAAATGTCAGAAACAGAGAAACAAACATCTTTGATTACAGTTCTAAAATTTTATCATTACGCCCGATCATACTTAATACTCCATGCAAAAAAAAAAAATTAGCACCTGTAGATGGATTACTGTACTAAGTAACCATGGGTAATAAGTAGATTTTATTTGCGGACTGGATATGAAGATATTTAGACAGAGTTTGGCTGATATATTCATGGCAAGATAAGATTAGTTTTTATAAATAAATAAACAGCTAAAAGATATGTATATATATATATATATATATATATATATATATATATATATATATATATTGTAAGGTTCACACCTAGCTTAAGGCCAGATGATGTCCGTGGAAGAGGAGCCCGGAATACTCCTGTGAGGCAGGAGAGGCTTAGGGACCAAGTGTGAAGGGAAAAGGGGGTCCCGTTCACTCCTTATAAGAAAAGGATAAAAAAAATACTGGAAGCCAAAAGAAAAGTAGCGGCTAAACTTCCAGATTCTGTGGAAATAGATCAACTATTGCTTCCACAGATACTATTGACTGGGAGTGCTTTATAACAATTAGAGGCCTTTTCGTACAAATAACAAAACAAATGACAGTGGTAAGCTAGGAGATAAGAACAGTAGTAGAAGTAGAAGTAGAAGCAGTAGTAGTAGAAGCAGAGGCCGTAGTAGAAGCACGGGCAGTAGTAATAAGTAAGATTAGGTAAACGGTAAAAATTAAAACAGAGAAATAAAACACACTAAAGCACGATGACAGGTAAACAATAGTTAAAACAGCACTAAAATCTGAACTGAAATCGTGAAAGAGAAAGGTTGAGTAAAAGCAAAAGTAAAAGCGAGTATATAAAAAACGGTAAGCAGTAGTTAAAACGGTACTAAAACTTGACTGAAATCGTAAAAGGAAAGGATTCAATAAATGCTGAGACTATAAGCAGAAGTAAAATATAAGAGAAGTAA
>NW_023650804.1:0-5851 GCF_015228065.2 Penaeus monodon | reverse complement strand
GGAGGGGGCGGGTTTTTTTAAAAAAGGAGGAAATATTTTTTTCAAAAAATGTTGGGCTTTTTTTTGGTGGTTTTTTCGTTGAAAATTGTGAGGGGTGGGGTTATTTGTCGTGTACTCATGCAGATAGATATGTAAGCGAAAAACCGGAGATTGTTATTTTTGCATAAAAAGGACACAATGAAACGAACACAGGGGGGCCAAAGGAGGAAATCCCAAAGAAAAGAAAGCCAAAAATCAAACTGGATTTAAGGTCAGTGAGTCATGTCAAAGCGCACTAAGGTTTGCCACATTAACGCGCTATTTCGTGTCTTCCCCCTTTCCCCCAATTTCATTTTTTTTATTTTCTTTTTTTTTTCTTTTTGATAAGTTTTACCTTCTCTTTTTGTTGTTTTTCATCCCCATTCTTATTACCTACGGGTTTGACTTACGTTTTAAAACTTTTTCTTTTTTTATTTTTCCCTAAGGTTATTTCTGAAATTTTCAATACGTTTCACCCACGTGTATGGATAAATGATAAAACCCTTCTACTGCCCAAAACCAGATTTCACCCTTGAAATAATTTTCCCGTTTCGCATTTTCGATAAGCCTTTATTTTCCCTTCTTAGTGTTTCACTTTCCATTTACCCTATTTCCCCTTTTCCTTTACCTTTCCGCCACTTTACTTTTATCACCTTTCCCCGAAAAACCCCCTTCCCCCCTCCCCCCTCTCCCCCGGTTTTCACCGATTTAATAGCCCCAAATTTCTGTTTTTTTGAACATTTGCTCTATCGCCCCCACCTTTCCCTCATTTTCCCCCCCTTTTTTAGACGAGGTGTCTCCCTCCCTTTTGCCTTCTAATAGACTCGCATTTCCCATTGCGTCTAAGAATGCCTTGTGGTTCTCATGGAACCCAACTAGGGGGTCAGTATTTAAAAATAGCTTTATCACAGAAAACGTCCGTCGATCCCTAGTAGCAGCGTTCGAGGTTTCTTTATGTGTTTTCAATGATCAGAAGTTTGCAACCTCACGGCATGAATACTACCCCCTGAAAAGTAGGATGGTTAACTATGTTTACTTTGTGTTCGGTGAATCTTTCTCTATTTTTAGCATTCGTGTTATAAGGGTTTGTAGAGTAAGCTATATATCTTACCCTCAACCCAAAAAAAAGGGAAAAGAAAATATAGTGATAATAAAAATAAGGACAGTGATGATGAAAAAAACAATAATGGATAATGATCATAGTAATGATTAATAATGATTTTTAATAATTGATAATAATGTAATAATGATAAAATTATAAAATAATGTAAAAATAAAAAACAAAAAAACAAAACAAAATAATAATAAAATTTAATAATGATACAATATTTATAAAAATGAATTGGATAAAATCAAAAAAAGATGATAGTAATAAAAACAAAACCCTAACAAAACAATGATTGAAAATTTAATAATAAAAATATAATAATAAGCAACACAGCAAATGTAAATCGTAAAAGATAAATAACTAAGTGATAGGCAGTGAAGGATCATGTGATGTGATGACGATAAAATAATGATAATATTGATTTTGATACAAAAAACAAAAAGAAAGGGCAACAACAGTAACGAATAGCAACAACGAAATGATAAGATAGAGATATGTATGATCATCATCATCATCATGATCATAACAAAATAAAAGAATCTGAGTTGTAATAAAAATGCTAAAAATAATAAAAATAATAGAAAAAATAAAATTTTGATAGTAATAATAACAATGGATGGATAAAAACGGCCTATATGAAACACCACAATATATATATATATATATAATATATATATATATATATATATATATATTATAAATATAATAAACACCAAAAAAAATATTTTTATTTTCCCTTTTTCCCCAAAGTACTTTTTCGATCTGGGTTTGGAAATAGATATTATACATTCCTTCTATACGATTTTGCATATTTTGCTACTTTTTTGCTATTCGAGCGTTTTTTAGTTTTCCTTTTTCGTAAAATTTTTTGGGTTTTTTCTGTCAGCGCAAGGATGTAAAATAGAAAAAAGATAAATAAGTGAATGTTTTAAATAGATAGATAGACTGAAAAATAAACTAATGAATAAATAAAATAAATAAGAAAATGATAAGTAATTAAATAATAAGAAGAGATAAATAATTAGTAATAACATATGATAAATAAAAAAAATGATAAAAAAATATAAATGATTAATAAAAATGATAAATAATTAAATAAATAAATGAGTGAATAGACATCAAAATGCATATAGAATAGAAAAATTTAAAAAAAATGCAAATAATGTGCGCACATACATACATGCAGAGACATACTTTGCAAATTAAGTACACACAGGTAACTGATACTGGATTTTTTTTTTTTTTTTTTTTTTTAGAGTAGCTAATGTATTCACGTATGTTTGGAAGGGCCCAATATAGTATATCAAATAGTAAAAGGGTAATTAAATAAAAGAAATAACAATGACTGGATTAAACACGCTGACTCGCCAGAACTAAAATGCCTTTTTTTATCGAACAAATAACAGAAAAAAAACTTTCTTATATAACTATGTTGCGTGCTGAAATTTCTGGAAGAAACCAGAAATATCTATAACATACAATTCAGGTCAATAATTCTGAAATTACGGTTTTGGTATCACACACACACACACACACACGCACACGCACACGCACACGCACACGCACACGCACACGCACACGACACGCACACGCACACGCAAAACCAACGACACTACACGTACACGCACACGCACACGCACACCACACAAAACACACACACACACACACACAATACACACACATACTGTATATATACTGTGTATACTGGCGCCCAACTCGACCCCAAAATTCTGATGTTGAATTCAGTGTTAGGTTTATATTCGCCTCATATTATTATTACATCAAAATCATAAGGCGATCCCCGCGCCGCCCCCCCATCAAAAAATTATAAATAGGTAAATAAAGCAGTCCCAATTCTTCAGTCTCATTTTACGTAATGAAAGAAAGAAAAAAAAAGTGATTTTTTTATAATTCTATAAAAAATTTTTCTTCCCCAAAATAATCGCAAATGAGATAGTCGTAGGCTTACGTAGGCTGACTTATTCAGTTGTGTCTATTCAGAGCTAATTAGCATGGAGAATCACGTTTTTTGTTTAATTAGAGACTACATATTTTAAACATGTGTTGGAAGCAGATCTTTGCATTAAAATGTATATATATATATAAACGACAAAACATAGATTTATATGTAAATGAATAGGATATCATAACAGTGAAATTAGATTAAAACTTACAGCAACGTTTGATCATTACAAATAAAAATCACCATTCCGAATAAATAAATAAATAAATAGAAAATAAAAAAAATAAAAAGCTAGGTGCAAAAATTCTTCTTAAGCCATAAATATACATTTCAGTAAATATTTCATCAGCATAATTTGCTTCAACCAGCTGTCACAAACAGTTGCCAAATTTTGCTAGAAACTAATATGTGTTTTTCAACATTGAAATTTATCACTAATAAAGGCAAAATAAAGTCATTAATTTTTCCTAAATTATTACATGGGGCCAATTGATTTCATATATTGGCCTTTTTTGGACTGTAAGGAACTGCTTGTAGTGCGTGCGAGCAGATGAAGCATATGGTAAACTATAGCCTCTACTTTTCAACAGCCGCATTTTTCAGTTGTCTAGTCCCGGATAAACGCTTAAAGAACTTTCTCTTATTTCGGCCATATTTTACCTGTTCCAGTGGTTGAACTCTATCGTATCTTTTAAATAGTTTCTCCATAGTCATTCATAAGATTCTATTCTGTTTGACCTTCAGAATGTTTCCAGCACAGGATGACGTCATGGGGTACACACGTAAGATCAAAAGAGACAAGATAGAAATGTCAGAATGAACTGTCCATATGTGTTGAGGAGATCTAGAGTTTGGTGAATGCAAACGAATTTGCAGTCTAGTTATAAGAAGGTTTTTTTTTTGAGCAACTAATTTACATTGAGCAAATACTAACTACGAGAATGACCTCATACAACCAACTGTAATTTCCATTACAATGTGTGTGAGTGTGTGTGTGTGTGTGTGTGTGGGTGTGTGGTGTGTGTGTGTGTGTGTTTTGTTTTGTTTTGTGGGGTGTGTGTGTGTGTGTGTGGAGGGGGGGCAGATTGTCCTCTAGGCTAGTTAAGGCTGCAGCTCAGTGCTCCTGATAGATCACAACACACATACACTCATATATGAATATAAACGTGAAAGTGCATATGTAAATATAAGATAGACTCACCCACTACCGCATCAAGATTTGATTTATACAACTTTTCACAAATCCGAACGCACATTGCGAGCATGTTAGTGAGTGAGTGAGTGAGTGAGTGAGTGAGTGCATGTGTGTGGTGTGTGGTGGTGTGTGTGTGTGTGTGTGTGGGGTGTGTGGTGTGTTGGTGTGGTGTGTGTGTGTGTGGTTGTGTGTGTGTGTTGTGTGTGTGTGGTGGGGTGTTTGTGTTGGTGTGTAACCATTTGCTTTTTAAACATGTTACTATGCTTTTACTATAGCACGTCAAAAAAAGAAGGGGTAAAAAGTGCGCTTCCTTTGAGACCTTCGAAAATTTTTTTGCAAGAATAAAATTTTAAAAGATGCAGGTAGATATAATTCTTTTTTTTTCCTTTGTTCTTTCGTGATGGATAAATTTCTTTTTGTTTTTTTTTTTAAAAGGGGAGATTACAAAGGAAGAAAAATCGGGTTTATCAGACAGCGATTCATCAGAAATTCCCTTTTATCTTTTTTATCGCCCCTTTTCCACAAAACCCCAACACACACACAAAAACAACCCCAAAAGCACACGTACCACAAACACACATCATATTATGGTTGATGTATATTATATGTATTTGTATATATACATACATATTAATATATATATATAAAATATTATTATAATATATATATATTGTATATATATATTTATATATATATATAAATAATATATATATAAAATATTATAATATATATATATATTATTATATATTATAATATATATTATATAAAAATATATATATATAATATAATATAATATATATTTTTATATTTTATATATTAATAAATATATTTAATATATATATATATATATATTTAATTTTTTTTAAAAATATAATTATAATATATAAAACCATACCACACAATATATGTATGTGTGTATGTGTTGACGTGTGCGTTTGGTGGTTTTTGGTGTGTGTCTGCGTGTGTGGGTAAGAGCGATAAGAAAGATAAGGGAATTCTGAGAATTGCTTTTCTGATCAACCGATTTTTTTTCTTTTTAATCTACGCCTTTAAAAAAGAAGAAAACAAAAGAAGTATCCATCACCGATAAGAAACAAGGAAAAAAAAAAATTTTACAACCTGATCTTTAAATTTATTCTTGCAAAGAAATTTACGAAGGGCCAACGGAAAGGGACTTTCACCTCTTCTTTTATTGGGCTCTATAGTAAGAGCATAGTATACATGATTAAAAGCAAATGGGGTTTCCACAACACACACACAAACACACACACACAAAACACACACCCACACACACACACAACACCACACACACACACCCAAAACACACACCCCACACACCACACACACAAAACAACACACACACCATGCACTCACTCACTCACTCACTCCCCCACTAACATGCTCGCAAGTGCGTTCGGATTTTGAAAATTGTATAAAACAAATTTGATGCGGGATGGGGAGTCATTTTTTATTTACATATACTTTCACTTTTATTATATAAGGGGTATGTGTGTGTGAGCTATCAGGAGCACTGAGCTGCACCCCTTTCTAGTAGAGGGAAAAAAAA
>NW_023650803.1:0-5851 GCF_015228065.2 Penaeus monodon | reverse complement strand
GGGGGTGACTGCCCTCGGGGGACTTGCGCACCGTAGCGCCGCTAAGCTGCGAGGTGCACCGACGAGTGCTGGCAGCTAAAGTAGCCGGCCATGCCAAAAAGGAGACCTATGACCGGCGCTTGAGTGAAGTGAGGTACAACATAGGTGACAGAGTGTGGCTGCACAAACCGCGTCGGAAGCGAGGGCTTCGCCGAAGCACAGAGACCCCGGGGAAAGGGGGCCCCATACACGGTGGTAGCGGCCCTCTCTGATGTCCCCTATCGAATTCGCAGAGGGCGGAAAACGACCGTCTGTTGTCCACGGGGACTGGCGGGTGGCGTTACCATGGAAGCCATGGTGAAAAAGAAGATGAAGTTAGCCCCAGTAGCGGCGATGAGGACGAGCATTTGGACGGCGAGGGCGATGCAACAGACGTCAATGGTGACCATGAGCCAGGTCTTGGGGCAGGAGATACCCCTCTGGGTGCCACTGCCAATCTACCGCCGCCCACACCTCCTCCAGAGCGACCCCAGCGAGAGTAAAAGAAAGCCGCGCTGGATGAGTTTTTTTGTGTTTCTGAGAACGATTTTCCAATACATTTTACTTTTGTTTGAAGAATTTTTTTTTGTTCCTGAGGAACTAATTTTATTGAAATTTTCTGTAGTTTGTTTCAGGTTTAGGTATTCAGGGGCAGGACGGGTCGTCTGCTTGATAGGGGGGATAGTGCTACGCCAGTGGGTCTTTGTCTCTGGCCAAACATGTGTTAACATGAAAGGATGACCGGGGCATGTTTTTAACATGAAGGGCCCTTGGGCAAACATGATGCAACTGGTGTGAGCGGAGGAGCGGAGGAACAAGCCAAGAGAGACGCGGTTGGGTGCTGCTCCGGTGAAGACCTCGTGGTCCCTTTTTGACCTGAATTTTGTGTTGCCCTGTTATAAGCTGTATCGTGTAGTGGACATTTCTGGTTTCCCCCTGTATTGTGCCTATAGAAATGTGTAGGGTAAATAACTTGTGTAAATAAAGGAAGACTGTCATTTTGTTTTATTTCGTGCCCTGCCTCGCCAAGTGGGTTTCCCCTCGTGGTGTTCTGGGACGCTGTGGTGCTCGGTGCCTCTTGGAGCTGTTCAGTGTTTCACGACCCTGTGGATAACACGCCGTCTGCCTAGCCTGCCTTCTGTTGGTGGCAGAGAGACGAGGCGGTCGGCGTAACAATATGTTTGTGAGGAATGTGTGTGTGCGTGCGTGCGTGCGTGCGTGTGTGCGTGTGTGTGTGTGTGTGTGTGTGTGTGTGTATATTAAAATATATATTTTAATATTATATATATATATATATATATATGTATATATATATACACACACATACACACATTGTTTATGTTATCTATTATATATAGATATGTATATATATTGTATATATAAACATTACATTTATTTTATTTATATTATACATATAAATTATATTTATAAATATACATTACATATATATATATATATATATATATTTATATATATATTTTTCTATATAAAATATATATATATTAAAATTATATATTAATATATAATATGTATTATATATATATTTTATATAAAAAATAAATTATTATATAATATATTATATATATATATATATATATAATATTATTATATTATATTAATTGTGTTGTGTGTTGTGTGTGTGGCGTATCTATGTGTGTGTATACATAGTATATATACATTAAATATATGGTTTTTAATTTTATATATGTATATATATATATATATTACTACATATATATATATCTCTATATATATATATATATATATATATATATATATATATATAAAATATATATATATATATATATATATATATATAATATAATATATATATTATATATATATTATATATATTATATATATATATATATATATATAAAATATTATATAATAATATATTACTTTTACAGATACATTTGTATGTGAGTGAAATAAATAGATAAACAAAAAAATGACAACATTAAGTGTACTATAGTTAGTTACCGTAATGATAAATAAATTGAAAATTCTCTCTTTTTCTCCACTGGAATACACAAGTGAGAGATATGTAGATGCCTCCCAAAGAGTCCTAAGGTAATGTGTGTGTGCGTGCGTATATTTCCCTTGTTAAGTCCATGATCAACTATACAAGTCCAGTTCTTAATATGTTGATACCGATTGCCCTCAGACCCCTTGAAGTTTTATAGAAAAGTCCATGAAAATTATATTTGGATGTCCAATGACTGCTAAAGGAGTTAGACCTTCCCTCTATTGCAGTCGTGTCACCGAAGAAACACCGTACTTGACATTAGATTCCTGCAGCTTCTATAATAATTAATAATAATAATAAAATAATAATAATATAATATATAATAATAATAATAGGTTTACTGACTTTCATTGCGCCATAGGCTGAAAATGTACATAGAAATACAGATAGAGAGACAAACTATATATACATAAACATATAAACAACACATAACAAGTAAACTAACAATCAATAACAACAAAATAAACAGATAAACAAAAGCCAAGTACAAAATCAGTTTAGCTAGGATTGTACAAGTAAAATGGACTAGTGTTCGTTGATGAGTCGGACTAGAGTGGGTACTGTGCTCCGGTGGTAGCGGTCAGTGCGGGCCCTGATGGGCACCAGTTTGTTGGCGGCGCGTAGGGCCCGGCGAGGCGGCTGCGCGTCGGGGGGCAGCAGGTCACGGTGGCGTGGATGTCACAGCATTTTGACCAAACTGCGGGCAGTGAGGTTGAGTAGGGGAGACGTGGGGGGAGGTGAGGCCTAGGGCAGCCAGGGCGCTGCCCAAAGCTGGTATAAAGGGCCGGAATGATTCTTGGCTGCCCTTTTCTGCCCCCTCTCAAGTTGTAGCAGCTGGGTGGCAGGAGGGGGACCAGGCGGGGGGGCCCGTAGGTCAATTTAGGCGGGGATGAATATCCTGAAAGATATTCTGAAGCTCCGGGAGTGGAACGCCAAGGGACTTGAGGCGACGCAGCATGTGAAGCCTGTACGAGGCAGACCTTTCACGATGTCTCTGACGTGCTGCGTCCAGGAGAGCTTATCGTCGATGGTGACGCCAAGCAACTTGGTGGAACGGGACTACGTCGAGCGGAATGGTTGTCCAGCGTGAGGATGGCGAGGGGCGGGGTTGGTGGAGAAGTCGAACTGCGTCACAACTGACTCTGGCGATTGATGGTGACGTGATTTGCGGTGGTCCAGGAGAGGAGGTTGTCGAGGATGCGTTTGATGGCGGATTTGGTCCGGGGCAGGAACTATCAATGGCGGCGGCGATGGTCGAGTCATCCACGTATTTCCAACGATGCTCGGTAAAAAATATGCCCGCTATTTTATTAAATGAGTAACCTTAAGGATTGGGCATCCCCTGGCCTCGATACTCCATACAATTCAACTTAAAATGGAAAACTAAAACTTCAGTGTATGGAACAATGGAGCTCACAACATTCTAGAAACAATGCTTATTGCCCATAATGCTCATCTGGAAAAAAACTAAACAGGGCTTAAAACCATGACTTTAAGAAGACTAACAGCTCATTACTTGAAATATATAGATGACAATTCTACATCCCCCTCATGGTACCTCCCACTCGCAATCTACTATGTATGAGGGGGCACGAGAGATTAGGAGCACCGCGTCACCAGATGTGAGCGAGACGAGAGATGGACTTGGGTGGGTCAGTGAAAAGGGCTTAGCTTGCTGGTTTATTCTTGAAGACAGATAGAGACCCTCCAAAAGACCCCCGTGTCCCGGGTGGAGACGAGGTGTGGAGCTGGACCCTGTGTGGCTTGGGGCTGTCTGCTGTGTCTCTCCCTTCTCCTTACGGACGTGTCCTTTTATGCAGCGGTTCCCTTCGAGACGGATTTTGGTTTCTGTGCAAAAAGGAGAAGGGCTGCGTGCTTGGATGGAGGTGTGAAGTTTTAACATCCGGTCTTGCTACGTATTGGGGACACTATGACGCCTCCAATGATCCTCATGGAGCAGTAGGGATTGGTGTACTAATTCCTGATATAGATCTTGAAGCAAAAGTGTGTATTTATAATTGGACAAGCACAACCTGATGCCATGTCAGTAGCCATATGCCATGCCATTAAAAAGTAGTGAACAGTAGCGACACCTAACTTTTTTGCTGACAGCAAGGGTGCACTCCAGAGGCTTGCTGCGTTTCATCCAGAAAACTTGGTAACCAGAAATATCCTTCACCAAACATCTAAACTATCAGAACAGGGTATTCAAGTGTCATTATACTGGATACCCTCTCATGTAGGGGCTAATGCGGTGCCAGGTTTTATCAATTAAACCAAATTAGCACTGTTGCCATGAAGAATCATTGTAGCACCACTATCTCTCAATCAAAAAAAAAAAAAAAAAAAAAAAAAAAAAAAAAAAAAAAAAAAAAAAACGGTTTTCAGTTGTCTTGGGAAATTATGGGGGGCAGGTTGGTCCATAAGGAGAAAAAAAAAAGGGAATTTCTATCTGGCTCATAAAGTTGTCGGGGCAAAACGGATATAGAAAAAAAAAACATAATCTAATGGCGGTCCGGGGGGGACACGGTTACATTGACTAGGCTACGCATGGGGATATCAAACATATAAAATTGTTACGGGATGCATTTTTTGCGGGGAAAAAGGGCCGTTCTATTACCACTGAAAAACTTTGAAAGGCCCCAATCCAAAATCTTAGGATGAAATTTTCGGTTTTGCGCCCTAAGTATTTTAAAATATTTTATTAACTTTACTATAACCAAATTTTTTCCAAACCTTTTTAATGCAGTGACGAGGGCGAGCCCTTCGGGGCTTGTAAAACCAAATTTCTGCCGGCCCTGTCCACAGTCTTTGGATAGATTCCTGGATCAAACCCGGGGCTTTTTCAGGGCAGTCATTTTTGTAAAATAAAAGGAAAAAAAACAAATTCTTTTTCCCCTCTCGTCTTCAAAGGCCTGAACTGATTTGCCAAAAAAATAATGCTCCCAAAAAACCGCGAGTTGCAACCTTTCTACAGAAAGTCTCTCGGGGATAAAAAAAACAAAAAAAAAACTCACCCAAGAGGGGCAACAAATATAGTTTGCTCCCAAAACTTATAAATTTTTTAAAAATTTATTCTTTTATTGTTATCCTATATAAAAATTAAAAAAATACAGATTAAAAATTCAAAAACCTCTTTCAAAACGGGGGGGGTTTTGGGGGGAAAATGATAACATGTGTATCCTGGTAATTGATTATTAAAATTGAGAAATTTTTTGGGCTAAGTTTTTACCATTTTTCCTTACCCTTTTCTATGAAAGGTTTATTTTATCATCTATAAATATCTTAAATTGGAAAAAATCTGTGTTAAACCCTTTTGAGGGGTGTAATTTAGCATTCTATTCTTTAAATAAAAAAAAAATAACCACACCCGTAAAAGTTTAAAAAAAATTAAATCCAGTACTTAAAAAAATAAATATTTTTTGAAAAAATATTATGAAGGGGGGGTATTGTTGGGGGTTTTCTGTGTATTGTGTATAAAAAAAATAAAAAAAAGTATAAATTTTATAAAATATATAATAATATATAATATTTTTTTAAATTAAAAATTTATAATAATATTTTATCAATTATTATATATATATATAAAATTTTATATTAATATATTAATTATAAAATATATATATAATAAAAATATATTTAAGGGTATTATTATATATACACACACAAAAAAAAAACCACACCACACACACACACACACACACACACACACCCACCCCACACACACCCCCCAAACACACACACACACACACACACCAACCCCACAACAAAACAAACACCACACCACACCCCCACCAAAACAAC
>NW_023650802.1:0-5851 GCF_015228065.2 Penaeus monodon | reverse complement strand
GCCCCAGGGAAAGTCCTTTAAGTGAAGAATATAGAAAAAAAAAGGGCCCCCAAAAGGGACGCCCAGAACTGGGCTCCCTCCCCAGGGGTAAAAGCCAAAGGCTCCCTGGTGTAAAAGAGAGCTGCGGGTTGAGGTGGGGTGCTGACTCCCCTACTGTAGTTCGGCCCCTCAAAACAAGAGCAGAAGGTGCGGCAAAGCACAATAAATGATCTGAAATTTACAGGTTTTATTTTATTTTATTTATTTTCGGGAAAACTCGGGAACAATAATGTAAAGCGAGACGAGGGGCCCCCGGGCTCCAGGGTAGCTCTTGTGGCACAAGACTTAGATTTTATTGTTACTGCGTTTAAACAAGGTGTTCGCTATCAAGGTTTCATACCGAGTCAGTCGCAATTCCCGTCCTTTTTGGTCATACAATGAACGCCCACTATTTTGGTCCTTATGCTCTCAAGAATTCACTTTTTTCCATCGTCCTCAAACCCCGTAAAAGTTTACTCCTTAAAGGGTATTTGGGCCAATGGAATTTTATTTTAACTGAAGATCATGAATTGCGTCGCAAAAGTAAACCCTTTAACGGGAGTTGATTGTACTTTTAACAAGGAGGCTTCATCTGAATTTTTTACAAAACAAAAACGCCGTCACTTCCTCAAGGACCTTTTTATGATAAAAGGGGGACGTTCAAAAGCGAATTTTTATTACGCATTACTTCGGAAACCCGCATTCTCGGGGGGTTTTTTAAAAAGGGGGTTTTCGTTTTGGGGTTGGGGGGGGGTTTCAGGGTTTTTAAATTTGGGGGGCCCCCCCGGGGGAGGGTGGGGGGGCACACCCCCCCCCCCCCAAAAAAAAAAAAAAAAAACCCAAAAAATTTAAAAAAAATTTAAAAAAAAAAAAAAGGGGAAAAAAAAAAGGGGGAAAAAAAAAAAAAAAAAACAAAAGAGGGAGAGGGAAAAGGGGGCGGGGGGGGGGGGGGGGGGGGGGGGGGGGTGGGGGGGGGGGGGGGGGGGGGTTTGGGGGGGGGGGGGGGGGGGGGGGGGGGGGGGGGGGGGGGGGGGGGGGGTTTTTAGGGGGGGGGAAGGGGGGGGGGAAAAAAAAATAAAAAAAAAAAAAAAGAAAACGGAAAATAAAAGGAAAAAAAAAAAGAAAAAAAAGAGAAATATAAATAAAAAAAGAAAAAAAATAATAAAAAAAAGGAAAAAGGAAAAAATAAAGAAAATAAGAAAGAAATAAAAAAGATATAGAAAAAAATAAAAAAAAAAAAAAAAAAAAAAAAAAAATAAATAAAAAAATAGAAAAATAAAAAAAAGAAAAAAAAGAAAATAAGAAAATTAAAAAAAGAAAAAAAAGATTAAAATAAAACAAAAAAAAATAAAAAAAAAAAGAAAAAAAAAATAATAAAAAAGAAAAAAAAAAAAAAGAAAAAAATAAAAAGAAAGAAAAAAAGATAAGAGGGAAATAAAAAAAATAAAAAAAAAAAAAAAAAAATAAAAAAAAAGAGAAGAAAATAGAATATAAATAAAAAAAAATAAAAAAAAAAAAAAATAAAATATAGAAATAATAATATAACAATAAATAAGAAGAAAAAATAAAATAATAAATAAATAAAAATAGATATAAATATAAAATAAAGATATATAAATAAGATATATATAATAATAAATATATATAATATATAATATATAAAATATTATAAAAATATATATATTTTATACTAATTTTATAATATAAAAAGTGTTTTGGAATATATAATATGGGGGAGATAAAATATATAAATATATTTTAATAGATAATATATATATATATATAAATTTTAATAAAAATACTATATAGATAATAACTATATATGTAAATATTTTAAAATATATATATATATAATTATAAAATTATGATATATTTATATATATATATATATATAAAATATATATATATAATAATATATATATATATACAAAATAAATAATATATATATAAAAATAATATATATAATATATAAATATAATAATATATAATATAATATATATATATATATATAAAATTATATAATAACATAAAATTATAATAAAATATAATATATATATATATATATATATAGATAATATATATTTAATAAAAACAAACAATGATACAACAAAAAAACCAAATAATATTTTAATATATTAATATATTAGTAATAATAAATTTTTATATAAATATTATATTTTATGAAATTTAAAAACACCAAAAAAAACAAAAAAATAAAAAAATATATTAATAATTTTGTGGTATATAAAAAAAAAAAAAAAAAAAAAAAACACATATATAATATAAATATAAAATTATAGTAATATATATATATATATATATATTTATGTATAAACCCCAAAAAAAACCCCTAACAAAATATAATATATAGAATAATTAAATATAATTTATATATATAATATAGAATAAAATTGTATTTAAAAAATTTTTGTAGGTTTTTATATATTTTAAATATATATGTGGGGTGTTGATGGTGGGTTGTGTGGTTTTGTGGGTTTGTTATACATAAGATATAAATATGAATATATAATAATATATTATAATAAAATATATAGTGGTTGTGTGTTGGGGGTGTTGGTGTGTGTGGGGATATAAAAAATATAGATAGAAATAAAAAAATAAATTAAGATTTTAATATACAATATATAAATTATTATATAGAAATAAAAATAAAGATATAATATATAATATATATATATAGATTTTATAATGTAAATTATATAATAATATTTAATTAATATATATATAATATATTATATATTATATAAGTTTAGATAGTTAATATTATATATAATTAAAATATATAATTAATATTATATATATGAGAATAATATATAAATAGAATATATGATAAAAATTTTAAAATATATAATAATAAATATATATATACAATATATTTTTATTATTATATTAATATATACATAAATAAAGATATAATATATAAAAATATTATATATCATAATAATATAAAATATAAATTATATATATAATATATATTAAATATATGTATAAAAAATGTATGTTATGTATATTATGTAATATATAATATATATATATATATAATATATAATAAAATAATATAATATATGTAATATATATAATAAGTATATGTTATACATATGATATATATATAATATATGGTATATATTGCATATATAGATATAGAATATAGATATAAATATATATATAAATTATAGTATATATTTTATATATATATATTATATATATATAATTTAAAATAAAATTTATAATATAATAAATAATATATAAATAATATATATATATATAATATATATGTATATATATATATTATATATATATAATAATAATATAAATAATATATATATATTAATAATATAAAAAATATAATATATATAAAATAAAATATATATATATATATGATATAATTTATATATATATATATTATTTTTAATTTTAATATATAATATAATATATAGTTATATATATATTTAAAATTATATATATTTATATATATATATATTAATTAATATATATATATTTTTATTATTATTTATATATATATATATATAGTTTATATAATTTTAAAAATTTAATTATATATATATATTGATATATATATATATTATTATTTATATATATATATTATATTTTATTGTGTGGGTGTGTGTATGTGTGTTTGTGTGTGTGTGTGTGTGTTGGTGTGTTATACTTAAATATAATAATATATATATTTTAATTTATAATATATGATATATTTTTTTGTATTGTTATTTTATTTTTTATTTATTATTTTATATATAATATACTTATATATATATATAATTTTATATATTTATATTATTTGTGTGTGTGTGTGTTATATACATAATATATATATTATATATATATATTATATTTTTTTTTAAAATATATTTATATATATATTTGTTTTTTGTATTATATTTATATATTTATCTATATTTGTTATTATATTTTTATGTATATATAAATTTATATAATAATAATATTATAGAATATTTTATATTATATATAAAACCTATTTTAAAATTATTTATTATAATAGAATATATATATATATATATATTTAAAGAGATATTTTATTTATATGTTTTATCTTATATATGATATTTTATTTTGCATATATATATATTTATATATTTTTCGATTATTATTATATTAAAATATAAAATTATGTTTATATTTATATATATAATATTTATATTTATTAGTTATGTATATATTATTTATTTTTATTATTACGTATAGATGTGATTATATTATATGTTTAATAGAATATTATAAAAATATTTTTTATATTATTATATATATTTTTATCTATTTAATATATTTAATATTTTATATATATATATATATTATATACATTATATTTTTTATTTTTATATTGAAATTTTTAAATTTTTATATATATTACTAATTTTAATTTTATAATATCAATATAATTATATATATACATTATATATTAATTATTTCCCTTATATATGTATATTTATATATTTATATATATTTATATGTATATATATGTATAATAATTTTCTTGTGTTTATAATTTTTATAGATTATATTATATATATATTATATATATATTTTATTTTAATTTTTAAATTAATATAAAATTTTATAATATATATAATATATAATAATAAATACATGAAACTAAAAACAACAAACAAACACACCACACCACCACACCACACACACCACACACACACCCCCACACCAACCCACCCACCACAACACACAACACACACCCCAAACACACACACCCCTTATAATAAAAAAACCCCCAAAACAATAATAAAACATCTTAATTATATATATATAGAAAATTTAGATATATTATTATATATATTAATATATATATATATATATAAACTTTATATTAAAAGTATGAAAGATAATATGTAATTTTGGTTTTTTTGGGGCCCAAGTATGATTGGTATTTTTAAGGAGGTGGGGGTTGGGCCCCCCGCAAAGCCCCAACCGGACCCCCCTCCCAAAGGGGGAGGCCACTTCCAATCCCACCGAGAATCAAGGCCAATTAAAACGGGGAGAACCAACTTTTAAAACCCCCCAATCAAGGTTCCGAAGGGAAAAAATGGCGGGTTTTGATTTAAAAATTGAAGTGAACCCCTTTTAAAAAATCCCCCCCCAGGAGGGATTTTTATGCCAAATTCATGGACTCCGTTAAAGTACTTTTCAATGCCCAAAATTAAGGATACTTTAACGGGATTTAGGATTTGGAAGAAAGGAAATCTTACCATGGGCCAGAGGTGGACGCAGTATGCCCAGAAGGGAATTGGGAACGATGGGAATGAAATTCTTGAGAGCGAAACCGTTTAAGCGTAAAAATATACAAGGGTGGAAGGCACCGGGACCGGGCTCTGTTTTTGAAAAACCCTGGTCTAAAGTAAATAAAAAAAATAACTTGAACAGATCATGGCCCGGGCCCTTCTGCTCTGTTTTGTGGGTTTTCCAAATAAATAAAGTAAGAAAACCTAACCCAGTTTTTTTTCCCAGGGACCCTTTGGCCTTTTGCCCGGTGGAGGCCCAGTGGGCGGGCGCCCCCCGCACCCTTTTTACCATTTAGCTTTTTTTGACCCTCGGAGTCCCGGAACCCCGTTCGCTTGGGGGTGGGCACTTTTTCTTTCCTTCCTTTTTAATTCGGCTAGGAAAGTTCCCCCCAAACCTCAATCCTCGCTTGGGTTGGGGCAACCAGGCTTCCCGGGTGGGCGAAAATGTCCCCTTTAACAAACCCCCGTTGGTTGTCCCAGAAGAACGGCCCATGGGGGGGTGGGCCCGTCGTTTTCATTTTAGTACTTTTTTTAAAAAA
>NW_023650801.1:15000-17500 GCF_015228065.2 Penaeus monodon | reverse complement strand
AGATCCACCTAGTCGAGGAGGGCTCTCAAACTATTCAGTGTGCAAAGCAGGCCAGATTGTAGGAACTTAGACATTAGCGAGATCTGTACTACTGCAGGACCGAATGATCACTGGGGGAGACTTTCCTGTGAACCACTCCATACCTGGGTCCCTGTAGATCAGGTGTGGCAGGCTGTCACATAGTTGAGTGCTTGAGTCATTTTCCGAGATCGACCTTCTCAACACCCAACACATGTCAAAGGAAGGGTCATAGACCTCACCTTTGCCCCTGCAGTTCTGCAGATGATGTGTCGATGAGACTGTTACAAATGATTATTATGACACTGTTACCACCCTCTTGGATGCTGGGCCAGCCCTAATGCCACAGCACAATTCTAGGAGGAAGACAGACAAGGCCAAATGGCAAGTTTCTCTGAGGGAGCTAAGAAAAACTTTAAAAATTGTTCTCGCTCAGCCCGAGTCTCATGTGGGATCTCCTAACCAATCATTTTCTATCCTGGACTAGCAGGTGAACTTGCATTCCTGCAACTCATTAACAAGTCCTTGGAAACTTCCACTCTACCCCAGAGCTACAAGAAGCCTGACAACAATACCCCATCCCAAAATCAGAGGAGCTGGGGAGATAGCACCCCATCTCTCTCCTCATCTGTTTGGGCAAGACGGCCGAGAGGATGGTACTTAACTGGCTCCAGTGGAAACTGAGACTTCCACATGAACACCTTCATGTGTTTACAAGGGGCACAAGCACAGCTCACAGCATAGCAATCCTCTTACAACACAACCAGCAGTGTCACATCTGTGGTAGTATTCCTAGATCTGGAGTAGCTATTCAGGAGACCCTGATCTAAAAGGGAATCAGAGGAAATCTCTTGACCTGGATAGGTGACTATTTTAGGAACAAAACGGCCAAAGTCAGATTCTAAGGTCGCCTATCACAGCACATGCCACTAGAGAATGGAACACCACAGAGTCATCAGTACAGCCCTTTGCAACACCCTAATGCCCTGCATCCTCAACATACACCTCCCAGAGGGGTTCAAGATCAGACGATCTTGCAATCATCTCCACTGGTCGACACTGCCTAAGTAGAGCCCAGTATTGTCTGGACCTAGTGCCTGAGGAATGTTATAGGAAAGGACTAAAGATCTCTGCATCCAAATCAAAGGCCATCGCTCTGAGACTTAATGTACAAGGCACAAACAAGCCTGCTTGTCCAGGAAATGGACTTAGAGTGCCTTGGGGTATTGTTGACAGAACTAAAGCAAGACTATCGTGAGCACATTGACCAGGAAACACATAGGAGCAGGACACAAAGTACTAATATTATTCTATATACATGTTATCTGTCCCATTGTAGACTATGCTTCTGTCACACTGATTGCTACCAAGCCAAAACTAAGAGCAAAACTGGAGACAGACCAAAATGAACTTGCCATTCTGGGTGCTCTTTGGTGGACAAAGGTCATTAACACCCATATGGAGGCAAACCTTCTTCCCCTGGACTCCAGAATTGATCTAATGGCAGCACAGTTCACCCAAGCACCCCGGAACACATACATCAAACAAAAAGTACTCAGACGCCTAAAACTAGATAACGAGCTCTTTGTAAACAACTCTTGGCTGTCACATATAGCCAGGTAATAATATGCTTATCAGTTCAAAGAGCAATTACTTGTTATACTGAACCCCCGCCGAGGGCACAGACCTTGCTCGAGTTTTCAGTCATGAGCTTGTCAACGAGAAAGAATCAATACCTTATGCTTAGATTGAGACAGAAGCCCTCACTCCTCCAGCGCACCTCAGCAAGCAGCAGCAACACCAGGATTGATCTCCACTTTTCTTGAACCCACCCATAACAGTGGGAACAGTGTGTGCGTGTGTGTGTGTGTGTGTGTGTATATATATGTATGTATATTATGAATATATATATATATATATATATATATATATTAATATAATATATATATAATATAAATATTATTATAATATATATAAATATAATAGATATATATATAAGAATATATATTAAAAAATATATAATAAATAATAAAAAAATATATATATATATATATAATAATAATATAATATATATATATAATTAATTATATATATTATATTATATATATATATATAGTATATATATATATATATATATATATATATATATATATCTATATATATATAATATATATATAATATATATATATAATATATGTATATTATATATATATATATATATATATATATATAACTTATATAATATATATATATATATATATATATATATATAAATATAAACATATATATAGTACGTATACATAAAACATATATATATATATATATATATATATATATATATATATATATATATATAGTATATATTATATAAACATATGTATATATATAAAACATATAGATAGATAGATAGATAGATAGATAGATAGATATAGATAGATATAGATAAAGATATAGATAATCATTGTGTATATATATACGTACA
>NW_023650801.1:0-5000 GCF_015228065.2 Penaeus monodon | reverse complement strand
AATAAAATAAAAATAATAATAATAAATAATAAATAATAATAATAATAAAAATAATAATTAAAAATAATAATAAATAAAAAATAATAATAAAAAAATTTATTATTTTTTGCATTAATTTTATTAATCTTATTTTTTTTATTATTATTTTTTTATTTTTATTATATTATTTTTATTATTTTAAATTTTATTATTACATTATTATTATTATTATTATTTTTTATTATTATTATTATTATTTTTATTATCATTATTGTTACTGTTTTTTTTATCTTTATCATATTTTTATTTTAAATTGGAAAAATTATTATTATCTTGATTATTTTATGTTGTCTTATCATCTTTATTATTTTTCATCGTCTTTATTATTATCACATTATCTTATCAAATAATCTTTAAATTTTATCTCTTATTACAACAATAAAATGAAATGAAAATATTGATAATCAAAACAAAAACAACAAAAACAATAAAAATAATAAAAAAAAAATGATAATAATAAAAAATAATAAAATAATTAATAATAATAATAATAATTAATATAAAATTAATAATAATAATGATATGATAAAAATCCAATAATTATTTTTATTATTTTTTATCATTAATATTATTATTACTAATATTATACTTTTATTACATAAAATTGTTACTTCATTTTTATTATTTGTTTATTTGTATCCCTTATATGATTCTTTTTTATTATTTTATTTTTTTTATTATCATTATTATCATTTTTATTATTATTATTATTTTTGATTTTATTATTTTTGTTTTTGTTGTTGGTTGTTGCGGTTTTTATATTATTTATGATGATTTTATTCCTTATTATATTTTAATTATTGATTCTACATTATTATTTTTATTATTTTTATTATTTTATTATTATTTTTTTATTATTTTTATTATTATTACCACTACTACTCTGCTGTTTTATATTTTTTAAATTGTTATTATATTTTTTTATGTATTTTTTCAATTCTTACTTTGTTTTTATGGTTTCAGGGCCATATTATCACACTATTTATTTTTGAGTAATAGTATATTTTATTATTTTATTATTATTTTTATTTTATTATTATTATTATTATTACTTTTAAAATTATTATTTTATTATTAAAAAATTTACATTATTTTCCTTTCTTATCGCTACGTCTTTTTCTTTAAAATTGCTTTTGCATCAAAATCATAATATTTTTTCATCGCACATTGTTATTGTTATTATTGTATTATTCAAATAATGATGATGATAAATAATAATAATAATAAAATAATAATATAATAATATTTTATTATTATTATTATTATTTTTTATTATTATTATTATTTTATTATCTTTTATTATTTTTTTTTATAATTATTTTTATTATTATTTTGCTATTTTATTTTATAATAAAATTTGGTTTTTATTATCATCAAATTATCATCTCATTTTTATTGCTTTATATTATCATTATCACCGTTTTACTTTTGTATTTTTAACATTCATGTTTTATTTTATCATTTTGTCATTTTATATTACTTTGTTTTCTTTTTTTATTATTAAATTATAACTATTATCTTTATCTTACCATTATTATTTTACATATACATTTTATCACTACTATCTTTATTGTTTTTATTACTTTTAAAATTACTTATCATTACATCAGTTGTAATAAATTTTTTACATCCTTTTTACTTTATTTTTAGTATATTTTTTTGTCTTTTTTATTATTATCATCCCATCATCGTCTTTATTATTTTTTTATTATTATTATTTTATTAATTATTATTATTATTTTTATCATTTTTTATTATTACTATTATTATTATATTTTATTTTTTTATTTTAAATTTTTTTTATCATTTTTATTATATTTTATATTATTTTTTTATTATCCATCATCATAATATTTTTTTTTTTTATTATTATTACCATTTTTTCAAAATTTTTATTTTTTTTATAGTAGTATTATCATCCCTTATCGTTTCAGCAATGGTTACCTTTATCATTATTTTTTTAAATTATTTTTATTATTTTTATTTATTATTTTTATATTATTTTTATTATTATTATTATTATTATTGCATCATTATTATTTTTATTATAGCATCGTTTTTTTATTATCATTTTTTTAATTTTCTTTATCTTTATTCAAATATTATCATCTTTATCTTTTATTTTCATTCTTCTTTTTATCTTTTTTACTATTATTATTTGTTATTTCTATTGCATTATTTTTTCTTTTTTATTTTATTTATTTTTTTAAATCATTATTACAATGATTGTGTTTTTTTTTTTGGGATCATCTTTTTGTTAAAAGTGTTTATATCATTTATTGCTTTATCTTATTATTTTCTTATCACTGGCATTATTTTTTTTTTTAAATTTTTAAAACATTATTATTGTTTCAGTATCATAACTATTAATTACAGTACATTTTTACCCAATTTTTTCTTTTATCATTATCTTGTTTTTTTACCTTTATTACTGTTATTATTATCATTTTTTTTGAATCGAAAAAACACTTTTCCCGGTGATACTATGGAAGAAAAAACCCACAATACAAAAATAGATCTATTGAAAAAGATAGAGTTTTCGAAATCCCCCTGGATTCCCTCCCAGGTCTGAGGGGTGGGGAAACCCGCTGGATTTCGAAAAACTAGTCTCATTTTTAATTCGTTTTGAATTTTGGGGTTTTTCCCCCCTCATTTTTTGTTTTTTTTTTTTTTTCTTTGTTCTTTAATCATTCTTTTATTTTTTTATTATCGTTATTATTAAAACTTAATTTTTCCCCATTTTTTTTTTATTATATTTTTTTTTCTTCATTATTTTTATACATTATTTTTTCCATCATCACAATAATTTTTTTTTATGTTTTTATTTCTACTCTTATAATCATCATTATTAAAGTTATCAAAAAAATTTTAAAAATAAACATCACTATTTTGACCTTCATTTTTATCATTACATCAGGCATATTTTGGCAAGAAACCCATTCAGATTTTATCATTATCATTACCAAACACTAATCTATAATTCCAACAAAAATCACTCGAAAAATATGTAAGACATAAAAAAAATTTTCCGTTTTTATTCGTTACTTCTCTGTATCTTTACATTTTGTTTCTAAAAGCTTCTAAATGTCATATATAATAATTAAACATATAAAAATATAATATTATATATTATAAAAATTAAAATAATTTTAATATATTTTAAAAATATATATAATTTATATGTATAAAAAATAAAATTTTGCTATTATAAATTTGGGGAATATAAAATATAATATTATAATTATATATATAATATATAATATATATATAATATATATAATATTTTATAATTGTATACCACCCAAAAAACACCACCCCACAACACCCACACACAACACACAAACACACATATATATATATATATAATATATATATTTTATAAAATATATATATAATAATTTAATATATTATTAAAAATGTGTGGGTAATTTTTATTTTATACAACATATAGTATTATATATGTATAATATATATTTATATATACAATATATAATAATATTAAAATATAAAAAAATATATAATAATATATATATTTTTATAAAAATATTTAAAATATAAATAATGTGTACACACACACACACACACACAACAACAGAACACAACACACAACCACACACACACACACAAACACACACACACAACCCCACGCACACCACACCGCACACACACACACACACACACACACACACCACCCACATACACCCATACACACACCACCACGCACACACACACACACACACCACACACACACACACACACACACCCCACCCCAAAACACACACACATAGTATAAAAATATATAATATATATATATATTATTATATATAAAATAATATATAATATATTTTAAATATATATATATTATATTAAAATTTTAAAATAATTATATAATTATGTTTTTTTTATTTATCTATATATTATAAATAAATTAAAAAAACAACAACACACAAACACACACACAAACACACACAAACAAAAACACACACACACATACACACACACACACACACACACACATATATATATATTTAATATAAATATATATATATATATATATATAATATATATATATTATTTATATGTGGTATATAATAAGACGCAATTTACATTTTAAAGTTCCTTTATTACAGGCTGTTTTTTCGTGTTTTCTTTGTACATTGTATCTGTCAAAGATTCTCATGTGCTATCGTGCCTTTTTTTCAAAAAAGGAAAGAAAAGGGGCCCTTTTAGTCAAACCTACACAATACGAACGACCATTTAAGGCGGGATATTTAAAAAGGGGACTTGGGGCCCCCGCAGGGGCCCGCCTTTCTTTGGCCCGGGATTACCTTTGGGAGATTGGTTTGCATCTTTTTTCAAATCAAAATACTCAGCCAGTGAAAGGTTTAACCGTTTGGATTTTTTTCCATACAAAAAAGAACAAGAAGTGTTTAGAGGAAATAAGCATTGTGTAATTACCACAACCATAAAAAGGGGAAGGATGTGATCAACAAAAGAGGGGTGGGAATTCGAAATTTATCAGTAAATTAAAAAGAATAATGCATTAAAAAAATTTTTTCTGATACACCCAAAAATAAAGCATTTTTTAAATCAGTTTTCCAAAATTTTTTTTTCTGTTGATTTAAAGACACAGCACAGGAGTGTTGAGGATGCAATCCCAAAAAAGTGAAGATAATGATAACAAAAATATTGATAATAACAATAATAAAAACTGTAATGATACAATGAAGATAAAACTAAAATTTATGTATTTTAAAAAGATAATAGTATCATAATCTTGATAATAATAATTTTTTATTTAATAAATGATGATATGATGAATATCAAAGTAAGATAGAAGTATGATAATAGTAATAATAATAAAAAAATGATGAAAGATAATAAAAGTAATAAAAACCCAAAAAAAGAAGAAAGGTTGCGTAGTTTTAAAAATAGTAATGATAATAACATTAATAAAATAA
>NW_023650800.1:0-5852 GCF_015228065.2 Penaeus monodon | reverse complement strand
TATATATATAAAAAAAATATAGATTTAATTTTTTTTCAATCCTTGCCATAAAACTCGATCTTACGCTTTTCTTTCCATTGTACCTCGACAGCCCGTAAACATTTTGATGTTGTCGCTCAGTCTGTTTTCGGTTTGCCTCTTCCTTGTTTCCCCATCCATCCCTGTCAGCAGCTTTCCAATATTTATTTCTCATCCTGACCAAAAAACTTTAGTTTCCTTTTGTAAAGAGCCCAACACCGGTTTTACAATTTACTTTTTTCAGCACTTCATCTTTTGTTTTCTTCTCCGTCTATTTTATTACGTAGTTTCGTCTGTACTGTCACGACGGCAACTGATTTCAGGGTTCGAGTAACCGACCCCCGCGTTGTTCCTTAGAAAGGAATTTTACCTCATGGCCTGCCTAGCCAGTGGGGGCCCAAGTCACCCAAAGTCAGTCCCGGGTAAAAGAGAGGGACTCGGAAAAAAAAAAAAAAAAAAAAAAGAAAAAACACCGGGCGGAAGGAAAGGGAAAACCACCGCTCTAAATTCCCAAAAGAAAATCAGGGAAAAGCCCATGATCGTAAAGGGCCCGCGGGGCCGAAGGGTTTGAGCGTGGGATCGACTGTCACGACGGAATCTGGTTCCGGGTTCGAGTCACCACCCCCATTTTTTCCCCCTTGGAAAGAATTTCACCTTGATGCCTACCTAGCCAGGGGCCCCAAGCCACCCCAAGTCATGCGGCCCCCGGGCCCGGAAAAAATAAAGAGAATGTTTACAAAAAAGGTACCACCGGCATCTCCGGGGAAAAAACTGGGGACCCTCCCATACTCACTCCAAGACACCCAAAAGTAAAAAACTGAAATTTGAGATCATGCTGTGCCCAGGCGGCCAGATATGAAACCGTTAAATGATGGATCGTCTGTAACACCACTTTTAAAAAAACTATTGCCCTTTTTTCTTGCCCATCTTCTTCAGCCCCCAACATCGAACCAATGAAGAAATTTGGGAAAAACTAATGAGTTCAATAACCTAGTTTTGTCCGTAAGGTAATGTTCGGTTTTTTCCAGATTTTTTGAGAGAACTTGGCATCCCTGGAAAGGGGCAATTCTTTTTTCCATCTCCGATGTATGTGGGGTATGTATGTGTTGTGTTGTGTGTTGTGTTAAGTATAAAAACACACACATACGACACAGAAAAAACAAAAACAAATAAATGACAAAAAAGGGAAAAAGAAAGAAAGAGAAAAGAAAGAAAACAAGGAAGAGGAAAAAAAAAAAAAAACACATATAAACCATTCCGAAAGGTTTTCCCCCCTTTCTTTCAGACTCGGCGAAGGAGAACGCGAAGACAGTAGCCATTCCTTCACGGCAAAGGAGAGCCAGATATGCATAGGGGGGGGGTGGGGGGGTGGGGGGGGGGGGGTGGGGGAGGGGAGGAGGGGTGTGGAGGGAGGTGTGGAGGGGAAGTGGGGGTAGGTTGGGTTTCGGGTTAAGGGGCGGGGGGGGGGGAGTGGGTGGGGAGGATCAGGCAATGAGATGGTTGAAGAAGCGGAAAAAAAAGTGTTCTTAAAGTTGCGGGGCATAGCCACATTTCGTTCCCGGTCACCATGGTAACGGGGACGCTAGTGTGGTTTTCCCAAAGAGGCAAAGGGGAGACAATAAATGACCCAAACAAACCCCAGTTCCAAGAGAAGAGCCTCACTTGTAAGGCCCCTTTTTTTGTGTTGCTTTGTACTTTTCTTAGATTATTTTTATAGATTTCCAACCAACTTACTGGCCATTTTTTGAATTACTATAGGTCCCTTTTATTATAAGAATTTTAAATATACCAAGTTTTTCTAGGTTTTCTAATTTTTTTGGTTCAAAACCTTTTATGTAGTTTGGGGACGTCGCGTTTGGGGTTAGTTCATTTTTTTGCTGTTAAAGAAAATAAATCGAGAATAGACGATGAGTTGAAAATGATGAAAAATGATTATTTTAAAGGGTAAATTCAAGTTTTTAGTTGATATAGATAAAAATTAAAAAACCTATTACGCTGAAAATGCAATTGAATTCAGTGAGTTAGCTAATAAAACCCAAAACACACTCCAACCCAAACTCCAGGTATAAAACCTTATGTTACATGTTTTGTCTTTTATAGTGTAATTTCAATGGTTATTTTAAAAATGAATAAATTTTATTCATTTTTTTTTTTATTCATTTTTTTACTATTTTTTTTAGGACTTCATCTCTCACTTCATTTTTTTCTTTTCAGTCTGATTTTCCATACCAAAACTAAAATAAAAACCTCTTCCCGCTAGAAATAAAGTCGAAGGGGTAAGAATAAGTAAACTGTAAATGAATGATTGCTATGCTTATTTTTGCATTCTCTTTCCTCCTTCTCTTCCCATTTTCTCTTATATATAAAATATAATATATATATTATATATATATATATGAATAATATATATATGTATTGAATATTATATAAAATTATAATTATAATATATAATATAATATATATATTATTATATACACAAAACAACACACACACACACACACACACACCACACAACACACACACACACACACACCACACACCACAACCACACACACACACACAAACAACCCACACGTCTGTTGTATACACGCGCGCGTGTGATGGCTGTTTAGAGTTTTTGTGCGGACGGAAGCTTTTTTGCATTTACCAAAACCGCTATTAGACCTTATATCCCACCTCGACCCCCCCCCCCCCCCCCAAGAACTCCCCCCATCGAAACCCCCCCCCCCTACATTCCTTTCTCTCTTTCCCCGTAAGCACCGCTAAACCCCCCCCCCCCCCCCCCCTCTCCTCCCGCCCCATGGGTTTCTCCCCCTCGAAAGCCACTGGGGTGATCCCCCCCCTCGTGGGGGAACAAACGCCCCCTTTCGCCCACGCCCCTTACTCGCTCCAGTTTTGGAGACCCTTTATGGGCGACGATTTGCGGGTTAGTCTTGGTCCTGTTTTCCTCTAGGCCTGGAGCTCAAGGGGGGGGGGGGGGTGAGGGGGGGGGGAGGGAGGGGGGTGAAGGGGAATGTGGGGGAGTTTGTTTTCCCCCCTTTGGGTTTTTTGGATTTAAAGACCCGCTGTTTATATGTCTTTTGGGTTATCTTCGTCGGTCTTGCCTATCTTATTATCTCTCCTGTCTCTTTCTCTCCCTATCTCCTCTCCCTCTCTCTCTCTTCTTTCTCTCTTCTTCTCTCCTCTCTCTCCTCTTCTCTCTCTTTCTCTCTCGTCTCGTCCTGTCTCTCTTCTTTTTCTCTCCTCTTCGTCTCTCTCCCTCTCTTCTTTCTCTCTATCTATCCCCACTATCTTTTCTTTCTTCTTTTTTGGTATCTTTATTTTACATCCTCTGGGTTTCAGGTGAAAATTAAAAAAAAAAGCTTCAAAGAATCAATAACAAAAAGAATTTTTTCCCAATCAATAAAATGATTGACCCAAAACCGTAAAAGTATAATTAAAATCAAAAAACACTAGACTGAAAAGGGAGAAAACCAGAAAATTTAAAGACATGCTTTGTTAATGGAAATGTAGATATTGACGTTAAGAAAATTTTCAATATGGAAAACATATGTCAAATGTGGTGTTTAAATAAAATAGGGCGGACCCTTACCATGCAACATGATGTGAAGCAAAATAAGAATAAGATTTTGAAATATAAAAGATAATTTTAGGCTTTGAGCTTTTAATGAAACATTTATAAACAATAGAACAATTACTAATAGAGAAAGTACTTTTATAGGACATCATAAAAAAACCTAATTATTACAAAAAAAAAGGAAAGGGGTAAAATGACAAAAGTTAGAGGTGAAAAAAATATTTGAAAAAAGGGTGTTTTTTTAAATTTCGGGAAAAGGGATATTTGAGATATAGAGGAATTCAAAATTTGGAAGGTCAAAGTTGCGTTTGGCCTACTAGAATTTGAATACCTGACGAAAAAAGGGTTAAAAATGGGACTAAAAGACGAGAAATGGAGGAAATAAAGCGTGGGATTCCATCCCGGCGATGAACCCTTTTTTTAACATTTTTTAAAATTTTGGGTTTACTTTTCCCCCAAAACGCACATATTTCATTTTGGGGTATTTATGTAATAAACAGTATCTGATGTGAGATGTGAAAGGTATATGTTTTTTTTTTTTTTTTTTTTTTTTTAGATTTATAAAATACTGTCATTTGGGGGTAATGTAAAGTAAACGACAAGACCCCCAGGGTGAATAAATAAATTTGGGGAAAGGTTGTTTAATCTTGTAACTATATGACTATGAAACGAGAGGAATCAAAATGAATTTAATTTTCCTGTTAGTTCTACACGTGCATGTAATTAACGTACTATCAGAAGATTTAAGTAAATCAACATACTTGCAAAAGGGACCAGTATTTAAGATTTTCCCAGGAATTTAAATTTTTTGGGAAACAGAACCAATCAAAATATATATCACCTGAAGTTGAATTTTTTAATGGTGTTCAAAAGAAATTGCTCAGGGTTGAAAACATTTGTTTGAGCCCAGGCCAGAAAAAAGGTTTTTCAGGGAAAAGGAGGGAGAGTTTTGTCTTTTTGGAAACTGAAAAATAAAAATGATTAATTTGTTTGTCACTTATACTTTACAATTTATTCCCATCAACTTTGGGTTCATACACACAACCACACAAACACAACAACACACACCACACCAAAAACTATATATATATAATATATAATAAATTTTAAATAATATATATATATATACATAAATATATATATATATAATATATATATAAATTAATTTTTATTTTTATATTTAATATTATAATATAATATATATATATATAATATATAATATTATATATATATATAATATAAAATATAAGAATGTATAGTTAAGGGACGTTGTATTGGGGTTTAACTATGTACAATGTACTTTTTCAGGGGGGTATTTTTTGGGAACAAAAACCCCGCCCTTGCCCCACGCCCCAGCCCAAAGAAAGAACGGGAACTTTCAACCGGGGGTCAGTTTACTGCCCGTGAACTCGCGGAATAAAAAAAAAAGGCCAAAAGGGGTTTTTTTTTCAGTTTTCGGGTTTGTTTTCAATCTTTTAATTTATGTTTTAACATCTTCGGGAGAAAACCACACACACACACACACACACACACACAACACAAACACCAAAAACACACAACAACACACACACCACACCACACCACCCATACACACCACACACAACAACACACAACAAAATAAAAATATTAAATTAAAATTTTTTAAAATAAAAATTTAAAAATAATTAAAATATATATATTATAATAAAAATATATAATAATATATTGCATAACACACATATACATATAGACACACACACCACACACACACACACACACAAAACAAACTATATATATATATATATATATAAATATATATTTTCATAAATATATTAATTTTATATATATAATATATATAATATATATAACGAATATGCCCCTTTAGAAGTCAACGCAAATGTTAGGGGAAGTCACCGCCGTGGGACAAACCCCGGTTGATTAGGAAAGGGGATCCAAACAGCAAGGGGGCCTGCCTATATAACCCTTTATTAATGAATTTAGGGGGCTAGTCCTGCATGGAAGAATGGTGTTGAAAAAAGAAAAAAAAAAAAAAAAAATTAATGTATATTATATATAAAATAATATATATAATAATGTATATATATAATATTATATAAATTTTATATGTATATTATATATATATATATATTAAATATTTAAAAATATATATAATATATAATATATATAAATATGATGAAAAACCCAATGCAAAAAAAATAGATTTTTTGAAAAGGAAGGAAAAAAAGGGGTTTTGAAAAAACCCCACCTGGAAAAGGAA
>NW_023650799.1:0-5853 GCF_015228065.2 Penaeus monodon | reverse complement strand
ACTTTGCAGGGTTTTTGAATTTTTGAATTTTTTTAAAAAATTTCAAGTTTTTGCTGTTTTTCCCCTTATTTGCAATTTTTAAAACTTTTCTTTTTTAATTATTTTTAATATGGGGATCTTTGCCTTTATATAAGAAATAAAGGTGCTGTCTGTCAAGTGGTTTTTTTAAAGGGAAAAATTTTTATTTTGAGTATAAAAGGGCAAAATTATTGATATGCCAGAAAGAAAAAAAATTAATGAATACTAATGATAAATTTTTTAAAAAACCAATGCAAATTACTGAAGTGTTTCTTCAAATTTTGTTGGATATTTTTTTTTTTTTTTGAATTATTAAAAAAAAAACCGGTTTTTGCTTTTTAAAAACTGTAGGTAGATTTTGGCAGTGAGTTTTTTCTTAAATTTGGAAGGGGTTTTTTTTATAAACCATGAATAGTTTTTTTTTGATAAAAATATCAATATTAATTATATATTAAATAATATATATATATATAATATATAATATAATATATTATATAAAATTATATATATATATACTATTAATCATTTTAATTTCTTCTTTTTTAACGGTAGGTTCATGTCTGACCGCGTGGTCACACATGATACAAATTAGTTTTCATGTTGTGAGCTTTTTAATTGTATTTATATTACATATAAATAATATATATATATACATAAATAATATATATACTATATATACTATATATATACATATATAAATATATATTATCTGTGTGTGTGGGGGTGTGTGCGTGCGTGCGTGGGGGTGTGCGTGCGGGGCGCTGCGTGGCGGTGGGTGTGTGTGTGGGGGTGTGGGGGGCGGTGCGTGCGGTTGTTTGTGTGGGGGCATATAATAATTATATAATATAAAATTTAAATATAATAATATATTTTATATTATATATAATATATATTTTATATTTATTATAAATATATATTATTATATAAAAATTATTTATATATAAAATGCATAAGTGTGTGTGTGTGTTTTTGTTTGTGTACATGTTTTTATGTAAAAATTTGGCCCCAGAGCCAAATATTTTTCTAATTTTGTTTCTTAAAAAATTGGCCAGTTTTAGTATAGAAACGTGTATGGAAGGGTGTAAAAAGGAGTCTCGTTAAAACCCCCCTAGAATATTTGAAAAAACCTATCCAAAAAAAATTGAAGAAAAAAAAGAAAATTTTCGATTTTTAAATTTTTATGATGTGGTACAAGGGGAAAATTTTTATAAGAAATTTGTATGATATCCATATTTTTTAAGTATTTTTTCAAATCAAAAACCTAAAAAATTTTCAATTTTTGTCAAGTATATGGGCTGGATCAAAAAAATAAAAATACCATTGAAAGGGTTTTAAATTTTTTGATCTTCATGTAAAAGAAAATGTGTACATTACACATTTGGGGTGTGATAGATATAAATCATAAATGCTGTCCCTTTCTATCTTTTCTCCATTTATAAATTTTCCTACATTACTTACCATTATTGACTCTGTCTGAACCAGTAATAGGGGAAAATGTTAGTATTTTTTATATGTGCATATGTTACTTTCCAGAGTAGCATAATTAGAATGTGATAGAGTTTATGTTAGTGAAGAGTTGGTTCTTTGAGTAAATATTATTAAATTCTTGCAAGATAATTAATTAGATGGAATACCAGAAAGCAACAGGAAACAATATAGAAAGTAAGAAAGTTTGGTTTCACAAACACAATATTTTCTTTATTAGTATTAAAGTGGTAGATTTTTCACTGTGTGTTAAGAAACTGTCCCCCTTCCTTTCCTTCCTTTTCTTATCAAGAGTTATATAATTTTTATCAGTACCAATATGGACTCCAAATTTGGTGTCATTTGGTTTTTAAAGCTTTTTAAATAGGATGATGATAATTTGCACAGTTTGTTTGGAAAATGCAAATGAAGTATAGCATATTTTGCTGGAGGGCTTTGACCTTTTTAGTAGCATGTAAATACAGGTATGGAATATCACCTTGATATTTACGTTACAGGACTGTAAATGTCTTGAATAAAAAAAAATAAAAAAAAATCTTTTCCTGTCCCCCTGCCCCTCTTTCATTAGTTGTATTTTATTTACCATTCATTTTTTCGTATAAGTCAACACTCATAAGAATAAAATGAGAAAATTTTTTCTGTAAGAAATAATGCTTTACATGAAAAAACGTAAATGAAGTGTGTATATCAATATTATATCATGACTTCTTTACACCCAAAGAACTCATGACTTTGTATGATAACTAGTTATCTCATTAGTGCTCCCTTCTGCACAAAGTCAGTGTTTCAGCAAATTATTTCAGTGACACTTTATCCAAAACCTCTGCCCAGTGAATAAATTACACTCAAATAAAAATCCAAAAATTATCCGTCTCAGTCTTGCTCTCCACAGTGAAAAAGAAGGAAAAGAAAAAGGAATATCACTTAGTGCAACTATTATAAACAAACACCCCCCCAATCCCTTGCCCGTTGTTGTCGTGGGGGGCTTAGGAGGCGGAGACTGGGACCCAATGATGGGAGCTCCCCAACCTTGGGACTCAGCCCTCGACCCCAACTAATTTTGATGGCCTTTTTTTCCCTTTCCACTTTTTCGTTTCTGTCCCTTCACCAAACCCTTCTGCTATCCACCTCCTAAGGTGTGAGAGCCGTGCTGAAAGGATGAAAAGCTGACTTTGTGCCAGTCCTGATCGGCCTGAGGGAGCCATGGGCACGGTATTCCCCTGATTTGTTACCTAGCCCTTACCCCTCAAGGGGACCCTGAAGGGTGGACTGTTTTTTCCCCAACAAAACCCCAGGCTTACCATGGCCAGTAATAAAAAACATATCCCCACTATTAGGGGCAATCAGGCTTGCCCCTTTATCAAATAGCCCCAACGATGTAAACCCCCCCGATTCCCTGACCCAGGCTCTCCTTTGACCCGGCTCCGAACACTCCCAAAAACTACCCCCTCCATCAATGCCTACTAGTACAGTACCCAACAATCAACCCTTAAGGAACATTTCCACTCTTCCAGCATGCTCAACTTCAACACCTCTATCCCACAACCTCCAACATCAACCACCCCATCCTCCTTATTAATACCTTACAGCCTTATTGCCCACCTCCCCATAACACTACCTCCCTCAACACTACTCCATCTTCGTCACGCCCCCGTCCTTCTACTACCCCTATCTCTACAACAATCTTGAATACTCTCTAGCGCAGCCAAATGGGACCAATTTTTCGTGATCCCTCCCACAGCTCCCTACTCTGAAACACCCTTCTCTTCCAAACAATGTCTCCAAAAACAAGTAGGTAAAGTCTCTTCCGTAGCCGACCCGACCCCCTCCCGTCTTGTCACAGTAAACATCCGAAAACCAAGCAAATAGCATTAACAAAACTAACAGACCTGTATGGTAACCCCCATCCTTGCAGAACCCCATCCAACCCTCAATACTTGCACCGGAACAGTTTCAATCTCCCCAGCAAATTGCCCAATCTATGACAAAGATTGGTCAGACTGTGGAGAAGACCTACTTGCCTGTCTCACAGACTATGATGCAACATCAGTACAATGCTACTCCATTCCCCCCAGAGGTCATCGAAAGAAACCCACTAACATGGGCCAAAAATTTACCTTCCGTAGACATGACCTTCCCTTTAACGTCTACATAGGAGGAGAATCCCTCCCTGTTCGTCCATACCAACTCCTCCACGTCAGTGCCAAAATTGTTGGCGTCTAGGACATCCAGCAAACATTGCCGTTCCACAGCCAGATGCCCACTATGTGCCCAACCTGGCAAAACCCGATCTAACTGCTCTGCACAATCACGCACATGTGCCAACTGTGGCGGCCCCCCAATAATGTATTTTATAGGGGCGTCCCACCTACAAGTTTGAGTCTGAGGTAGCAACTCTCAGATTCAAACTTGGACTCACACTAGTGAAACCAGACAGGAAGCACGTCGACGTGGTTTCTCTCTTACTCCTTACCTCCAGTAATACCGCTCATTCTACCAAATTCTCCTAAAAACCCCCCCCCCCTACATCTAACTCCCCCTCTTTACCTCCTACCTTCCCCATCCTAAACCCAGACACTCCAATCTCTACTACAGATATTTTTCAATCACCACTACAACCCAATCACCCTTTCCCCTCTCCCTCCTCGCACTAAACCCCTAACAGACAGAACAAACGTTCCACCCCCTCTTCCCAACCACACAAACACCTCCACCCTTCCCTTTGCCCCCACGCTTGAGACACCAATCCTCTTCCCCCCTCACAAGAAATACTTTATCCCCCAATACTCCCAACCAATCCATTAAGAAACTATTGAAAATATTCAAAATTACAATAAAACTGAAAACTCAACCTCCAAATCTTACAACTCCTGCTCCTTTCACACTCCAAGTAACTGCTGATATCCCTCCTCCTCCTAACGATATCCCCCACACCCTATCCTCCTACCCCCTCCCAACACAGCCCATACCCCCCCGACCCCCAACCCTGCCACATTAACCCTCCACCATCCCCTCTATCCCTTCCATTCCTCCTGGATACACACGTGAATCCCTTATGTAACCCTCCCACCATCCCCTCTATCCCTTCCCCTCCCTCCTTGATACACACGTGAATCCTTATGTCACAAGTATCCCCTTCACAGACCCTCGTCTCCTAAAACCCTCCTAGTAGAACACCAACTCCCACACCTCTACCATCTCAGACCCCTCAGTCCTTATCCCACCCTCTAGTGCTTCCCCTCCAAATCTCCAAAACGTACTACAATCTATATCACTAAAGTATAACTATCCTTCATTGGAATATTCGCGTTTCCGCTCCCACAGACCTGACCTTTGTCATATCCTTTCCTCTTATAACCCATCTATTGTATGCCTTCAAGAGACCTTTCTACACATCCTCCAATACCAATCCCAATTATCATTTTGTCCTCTTCCCCACCTACTCCATACTTACCTCTGCTTTCCCCCACCTATCCTCCCTTCACCGAACCTCCCCAAACCCATCAGAATCCTTACAGAATCCACACTTTCTGTTTCAAAACCTATTCTCTTCCTCAAAAACGCATACATATCCTCCATCTAATCTAACCCTTACCACACCGACTCTAACCCTTTCACTCACCAATTCTTTGCCCCGCTTAGACAACTAATTTACTAACTCAACCACCCTTCCCTAACATTAACTATAGTGCCCACATGACCTTAGATGTCTAAACACATTTATTTTGCTTTTAACCATTAACCATTATATATATACATACATATACATTTAAAAATATATTACATATATGTTGTGTGTGTGTGTTGTGTGTGTGAGAGAGTTAGTTGGGTGTTATTGCAGCGGTTCTGTGGTTACTAATACCGTATGTGCAACGACACTAAGATATTAAAGAATCGCCGATTACGAAAATCTGTAATGGCTACATGCGCAGAAAGGAGTTTATTAGCAAGTCCAATGATATACATCGCCTGGATAATACTTTGTAAACGATTCCACACCGGAATAGTACATATCATTGGAAGCTTGGAGTTGATGTCTAATAAAGTACATCTATATAAAAGGAAAAACAGCGTCTTATAATAATAGAATATAGATGAGAGCCTATGTAACTTTGAAGAAATACGTATGCCATTACTGGATCAAGGAATGCAGAGGATGTTTTGCTGTTTATAGCTTTTAAAAAACGCAAAAGTGGTGAACATTAGCAGGATACCGGGCGATACGAAAGTTACGATCCCAATGGGGGGTCATCTGAGCGTGTCTGACGACGCTCTGAGACGGAAAACTAACAGATTACCAACGATGACAAGCTGACAATCCACGCAGTGGGAGTAATAATACGTGGGGCC
>NW_023650798.1:0-5853 GCF_015228065.2 Penaeus monodon | reverse complement strand
ATTAGAATTTTTGGGCAACCCCCTTGAAAAAAAGAAACGGAAAAGGATTTTGTTGTAAGAAAAAACTAATTTTTAAACACAACAAAAAAAAACACAAAAAACCAAAAAAAAAAACCACAAACAAAACACCCCACACCCCAAAAAACACACACAACACACACACACACACAACCATTAATATATATTAAATATTAATATATATTTTTAAATATATATATATTATATATAATATATTATATATATGTAAATATATTTTAATATATTTAAAAAGATAAAAAATATAAAATATTTTATATATAAATATATATATATATTATAATAATAATATATATATATAATATAAACAAGTAATAGTTATATAGTTATGTTATTAAAAATTTTTTTTTTTTTCTCTTTTTAAACTTCTTATCCGAGGGTCTCGCAGAAAACGAAAACTCTTTTTTTTAAGCAACCACCTTCGATTAGCAGTATTTACATCGCGCACATCCTAAAACAATTATCACCAGCGACGGAAATCCTTCCCTCCAACGACCAATCGAATGCAAATTTCCACAGGACAATTCTTGGCTGGAGTTTGCAGTGGCTGACGAAAGAAGCGCTGTACGGAGAGTGCCGCATGACCGTCGTTAGGGATCATTTCTTCTCGACGAGGTTCGGGATCATATTACAGCCTGGATCCCCGTACAGGGACGCCTTTACAATACAGTGGGTATCTTTGGGTGGCTGGGTAGGGAAAATGCAGAGATGGTCGGAGAGAGAGAGAGAAGAGAGAGAAAAGGAGAGAGAGAGAGAGAGAGAGAGAGAGAGAGAGAGGAGAGAGAGAGCGAAGAGAAAGAGAAAGAGAGGAAGGAGAAGGAGAAAGACTCCCAACTCAAAACACGTACATAAAACCTCCCTCCACTCCACAGCATCCTTGAGGTAATCCAGTCGGGGTTGATGGCTGTCTGGAAGAAGAAGTACTGGCCGGTGTCCCGCTGCATCGGGTCGAGCACAAAGCCCCCCCTAAGGCCGCTAAACGTTTTGGACTTGGCAGGGACCTTCGTGCTGCTGGGCCGGCGCCTTGGTGTCTCCCTTTAAAACCCTGTTTTGGAAATTTCGGGGGGGGTCCCAAAGCGAAGGGGGGGGAGGAGTGAGAAGAGAGGGGTTTTTTTTTTTTCTTTCTTTTTTTTTTTAATTTTGATATTTTTTTGGTTTTTTTTTTTTTTGTTTAGTTATATTTTTTCTATGACTGTTGATGTTTTTTTTTGAGTCGTCATATTTTTTTTTTTCTCCTCTCTTCTTGATTCTTTTTTTTTTGTTTAAGTTTATTTTTTTTTTTGTTATATTTTTTTTCCTTGTTTTTTCTCTCCCCCCTTCTCTTTCTTTCCTTCTTTTCCCCTCTCTTTTCCTTTTTTCCTCTCCTCCTTTTCCTTTTTCCCCTTTTTTCTCCCTTTCTTCTCTCTCTGTCTCTCTCCTCTCTCCCCCCCCCCTTTTTTCCTCTCCCCTCTTTCCTCTCTCCTTTCTCTCTCTCCTCTTTTCTCTCTTGTCTTAGCTTTCCCTTTTCTCCATTTTTTCCCTTTTAAATTTTCTTCTGCTTTAAGATCACATCCCTTTTACGTAACTTTTCCCTCAAGAAGAAGGAGAAAAGGGGGGGGGGGGGGGGGGGGATTAACTGAGAAAAAAAAATACAAAAAATATAAATAAACAAATAAAATTGAAATAAAAAAAACAAAAAAAAAAAATATTCTACGACACAAATAGCAAAAAAATTAAAAATAATTTAAAGAAATATATGGCACATGTTTTCGCAATAAAATCATTTATCATATTTTTTTTTTTCCCCATAATATTTCATTGATGATAAATTAACACAGAATTCTAAGAAATGTACTAAATCTCCCAGATGAAAAATACATCTCTTATTTTAAATTTTCGTGAGAGTTTTACCTTCGTTTTTGGTCACGTTAATGATCCTATAGTAACTGCATTCTGCGTAAACAGGGTTCCGGGATTATAGATTAAGATTCTGCCATTTAATCTCTCTCTCTCCTCTCTTTCTCTCTCCTCCTGCTTCTCGCTCCTTCTCTCTCTCTCTCTCTCTCTCTCTCTCTCTCTCTCTCCTCTCTCCCATCTCTTCCTCCTCGCTCGTTTCGCCCCTCCTTTCCTCTCCTAGCTTTCCTTCTTTCACTTCTCTCGTTTCTCTTTTCCCTCTCTTCTCTCTCTTTCTCTCTTCTCTCTATCTTTTCTCCTTTTCTTAAATTTCTTTATTTCGAAACTTTAAGCTGAGTAAAAATTTCTAAAAAAATGCAGGAAATTTTCATTACAGTAGGGATATTAAGAAACAAAATTATTTCAATGATAATAATAAGGTGGTAATAATGATTATGATAAGAGTACAATAATGACAATAATTGTAGAAAACTCGCCCAAAAACAGAAAAAACAACAATGGTACAGATATAATAAAGATATTATATGATGATATGAATGGGTTTTTATAATATAGTAGTAATATAATAAGTATACCCAATAGTAAAATATAACAAGGCAATGATGATATAATAATAACATGATTAAAAGAAATGATGATATGATAATTGTTTTTAATAAATTATTCTAATAAGTTTTACAATATAAATGTACTAAAAAACAAACACCAGTGAAAATGTTGAATAATACTAAAGGTTATTATAGTTTTTTGATAATAAATAATGATGATGATGATGATGATAAATATGATGAGTGATGATGATGATGATGAATGAGGGATGATGTGATGACCATCATTATCATCATCATCATATCATCCATCATCATGAGGATGAAAAGATAATAATAATAATTTTAAAACAATAATAATATAACAACAAAAAACAGCATAATAATAATAATAAAATAATAATAAAAATTTAATAATAATATAAATAATAATAATAATAGAATAATAATAATATAAAAATAATAATAATAATAATAATAATAATAAAAATAATAAAAATAATAATAATAACAAAAATGCATGATAATAATATTATTATTATTAATAATAGTGATAATAAACATTAAGTGTAATAATAATAATGATAATTTTATGATATTGATGATATAATAATAACAATAATGACAATGTTTAAACGATGATGATGTTTATATAATAATAATAACAACATGAGATGTTATGGAGATAATATTAATATTAATAATGATAATAACAATAAAATATTAAAAACGATAAACAGTAACAACTTAATGAAATATAATACCTGTAGTTAAAAAGTAGCAATAATAATGCAATGATAATAGTAATAATAATGGTTATATTATCATTATCATCTTGATGATAGTAATCATAATTAATTTTACCATTAGCATCTTGATGGCATGATAACAGAATAAAAAGCTACTATTATCATTATTATCTTAATGAGAATGAAATCACAAATTTTAAAAGGGAGTAACAACTACAATAAAAATCAAAATATTAACGACAATAATGAAAGCAATAATGATAATGATAAAGATGATAATAAAATAGTAATATCATTAATAATGATAATAGCATTAATAAGTGATTATGAGAATAGTAACGAGAATAATAATGGTAATAGTAATTATAATGATGGTGATGAAGTGATAATAGTAATGATTATGATGATAATAAAGAATAGTGATAAAAATAAAATGACAGTTATGAAAAGTAATTAACTGAAATTATCCCCTGACATTCCTTTTTTCTGTCAGAGTGTTAAATTTTGAAGGACACGGCTAAAAAGAAAAAAATATTAGTATAACCACTCGGTTTTTCTTTTGCTAACTGTTGTTAAAAGCGCATTCGAGGTGATAATGAAGATACACTCCGTATGTTGTTAAAAGTGACTTCTGAGCGGGAGTACGAAAACAAAGAAAGTCTGAAGGATGCAGTGATCTTGGGCAGCGGTGAAGGAGTAACTTGGGTAGTTTATTAGGAGAGAAAGGTACAGCTGATTGGATGTCAAAAGCTTTCTGTCTGTCGTTCGCAAGCAACTTTTTCTTTTTACAGAACGACACGGGGTATGGGGCAAGGGGTTATAAACTGAGTAACGACATGTAGGCGGAAGGTCTATGGGTGTCACATTCGCTATTGTGCTGGACAAAGGCATGGTATGTGACAATTAGTGTTATTGTATAGGATGTGTTCATAAATAATAAACGTTATATGCGTGCCAACAATAGAGATAAGGAGCCATATAGTCACGTAAGGAAACTCGTGCTCGGATGGCTCGAGGGGTAACAGTTAGGCCTGAGTAGGTTAGAGTGTGACGGCCCTGGGGGTAATAAATGGACAGTGGGTGAGGGAAATACGAGCCTTATAGAGGATTCGCATAAGATATTCATAGGAAAATGCAAACCGCGTGTTTTAGATGACCTAAATTCATCGATTTCATGACTTATGCAAACAAACACAAAACACCACACACTGTGTGTGTGTTGGTGTGTGTGGTGTTTTGGGTGGTGGTTGGTGTGGTGTTGTGTGTGTGGTGTGTGTGTGGTGGGCCCTGTGTATATGCACAAAACAAAACACCCCAAAACATAATGTATATATATATATATATATATAATATATAAATATATATATATTATATATATATATTATATATTATAATATGTAATTATATACAATATTTTAAATAAATATATATATAAAATATATATATTTTCTATATATATATATTATATATATATATATATTAAATTTTTGTTTATATATAGTGCATATATATGTATACAAAATGTATGTATAAATTATTATATATATGTGTGTTTTATATATGTATATAGGCCGCGGTGGCCCAAGTGGTTAAACATCGATCAAGATGGCACGACGGAATCTGAAATTCGAGGGTTCGAGTCACCGGCCGGCGCGTTGTTCCATTGGCAAGGAATTCACCTCGATTGCCCACCTAGCAACTGGTGGCCAAGCCAGCCCAAGTTCATGTGTCCCAAGCCGGATAAATAGAGAGAATGGATTACCTAAAGTAACACCGGGATCTCGTGGAAAGAATGGGGAAACCCCAACCAGTACTCATCCAAGAGCGTCACAACAAAAAAACTGCAATTAAGTATCATGCAGTGATCCGGCGGCTCAAACAGAACCTACCTTTGAAAAAAAAAAATATTAATAAATTTTACAATTTTTTTTTTTTTGAATTTTTTAAATACATACATAATTATTTTCCCCTTTTTTTCTCTTTTTTTTATATATATAAAAAATAATAAAAATTAATTATATTTTTTTATATTAATTAATTTTTATATATATATAATTTTTATATATATTTTTTTTTTTTTGTTTTTTTTTTTTTATTTTTTTTTTTTTTTTGGGGGGGGGAAACAAGGTGTTGGGTGTATTAAAAAAAAATATATATAAAACCCCCCAAAAAATTTTTTCCCCAAAAAAACCCCCCCCAAAAAACCCCAAAAACCCATAAACCAAAACCCCCCCCCCCCCCCCAAAAAAAAAAAAATAAAATTTTTTTTTTTTTTATTTTAAATATATTTATATTTTTTTGGGGAAAAATTTTTTGGGTTTTTGGGGAAAAGGGAAAAAAGAAAAATTTTGAGTTTTCAAAAAACTTGATTAAAACTAACTAATTTTTTTTTTTTTTCAACTACATTTGGGCCCCCTTTTTCATATACAACATTTTCTTTTTTTTTTTGGTTATTATCCCCCTTTTTAAATCCTGTTCCTTTTGTAAACATTTCCTATTTACCGGGGGTTAAAACTATTTCTTTAATTAGGGAAATATAATTTTTTAATAAAAAACCCCCTGCTAATCAATAATTCCTTCTTTATTTAAATTTAAAAACCCCCCCCCCCTATATATATATATAAACC
>NW_023650797.1:0-2500 GCF_015228065.2 Penaeus monodon | reverse complement strand
ATTAATTTCCTTTTCTGGCGAATTAATAATTAAATAAATAAATAAGTAGCCGTTGGCCTTCGCCACAGCGCCAAGGCTAGGTTTACAGGGCTGGGTTTTTTTCAGAAAAAAATTACAATAATCTTTCGACTAATTAAGGGGAAATCGCCGGATTAATTAAGGGGAAATTCGCTCAACTAATTAAGAGAAATTAATTAAATCAGATTAATGATAATTAGAGACTAAATTAAGGGATAATTAAGAGAAATTAATTAATCTGAAGAAAGAAAGAGAAGAAAAAGGAAGAGGAAGAGAAAAGGAAGAGGAAGAGGAAAAGAAAGAGAAAGAAGAGAGAGAATGAGAAAGAAAAGAAAGAGAAAATGAGAAAAGAATGAGAAAGAAAAGAGGAAATGAGAGAGAAGAGAGAGAGAGAGAAAGATAATTACTTGAGCTTCATTGAAATCTTTTTCTTTCTCTCTCTCCTGCTTTTATCGACCTTTATCTCCTAATTCCTTCCTCTGCCTCTCTTACCTCCTCATTCTCCTTCATTCTTCTCTACGCCTGGTCTTCCCTCTTCTATTCGTCCATTCGTTTCCCTTTTTCTCTCTTCTTCTTTATCCGGGTTTGCTTCTTCCCTCGTTTATTCGCCGTTTCTTCTCCTTCTCCTTCTTCTCCTCCTCCTTCTCTCAGTCCTTTTCTTTATCTCTATTTTCTCCCTTTTTTTCTTTTTCTCTCGTGATTTTTTTTTCTTTTCTCTTCTTCATTCCACTTTATCGCCGTCAATCTCTTATCCACCTTTCTCCACACGCGATTATCCACTTGTTTCTCTCTTTCTCTTTCTCTCAAGACAAAACACAAGGAAAATAAAAAAAAATAAAACAAAACATAAAAAAAAATATTCTCTCTTCTCTCAAACGAGGGAAAAGAGGAGCGAAAAAGGACGGAAAAACTCGGAGGAAAAATAAAAAGTATGATACAAAATATATGTATGCATTTTATATATATAATATATATATATATATTATTTTTATATATTATATATATAATATATAATAATTTTATTATTAAGTCTATAATATATATAATAATGTATGCATATATATATGTATGCATAAAACATTATGTACATATATATACATATATGCATATATAAACATATATATACATATATATATATATATAATATATTTATAAATTATAGTATTTTATATATATATATATATATCTATATATATATAAAATATAATATAATATATTTTAACATATGTATAGCATGTACAGTATGTAATATATATATATAATTTATAATATATTATAAATATATATATATATATATATATATATATTTATAATAAAATATATAATATATTATATATAAAATTATATATATCTATATTTTTATATGTATATATATACATATAATTTAATAATATATACATTATATATATATAGTATATATATAATATTTATATACATATAAAATATATATATATATATAATTATATATATACATACTTTACCATACATATAAAACACCACACAACACACACACACACCCCAACCCCACACACCAAACCACAAAAACACACACACACCCACCACACACACACACAAACCACACACCACACACCCCACACACACACCCACACACACACCCACACACAAAACAAACACCCCACACACCCAACACCACACCACACACATATATATAATATAAAAACTATATATAATATATATATATATATATAATTTTTATAATTAAATATAAATAAATTTAAATATAAAAATAATGATATGATTATATATATATTAGTTATATTATATAATAATATAAAAATGATATATATATATATATATTATATATTATCTGTGCGTGTGTGTGTTTGTGTATGTGTGTGTCTGTCTGTAGTTATATATATATGTATATATGTATATATGTATAATATATATATATACTATATATATTATATATATATATATAATAAAATATATATATATATATGTATGTATGGATGTGCGTATGTATGTGTATGTGTGTGTGTGGTGGTGGGGTGTGTGGGGTGTGTGTGTGTGTGTGTGTGTTGTGTGTGTGTGTGTGTGTGTGTGTGTGTGTGGTGTGGTGTGTGTATACATATGTATATCCCCTATCTATCTATCTCTCTCTCTCTCTCTCTCTCTCTCTCTATTATATATACATATATGTATATTTTATAAATAATAGGTATATATGGGTGTATATATGTTTTTGTATTATATATATATATATATATATATATATATATATTTTATATATATATATATATAATTTTTAATAATGTTTATATACTAAATATACATAGTATATATTGTTTTATATATGGTATATTAATATATATATATATAATTATAATAAAATATATATATATATATATTTTATATTTTATATAATATATATATATATAATATAAAATTTTTTTTATTACATATTTAAATTATTTAAAAATTATATATATATTATTAATATATATATTATGCTAATTTT
>NW_023650795.1:0-5854 GCF_015228065.2 Penaeus monodon | reverse complement strand
TGTTTATAATTGTAAGTATTAATACATTTTTTTAATACATATCATATATATATTCACACATGTATACAGTACATATGTATATAAATAATTATATATATATACATATGTACTGTATACATGTGTGAATATTATATGATATGTATTAAAAAAAACAATGATAATATTACATTACATTATCATAATGGTAATGATAATAACACGAATAATAAAAGCAACGTCTTTCGTGATAATTACATAAATACTAAACAACCAATGGCATAGATCGAGAAACCAAATATATTATACCCCCCCCCCCCACATATATATATATATATATATATATATATATATAATATATATATATATTTTATATATACGTGTGGTTTTGTCTGCGTTTTTGTCTGTCGGTTTTGCGTGAGTGTGCGTGTGCGCCGAGTGTGCCGCGCCATGAACAGCTGCAAGTCCGCCGCCGCCGCGCGGGGTGGCTGCCTCTAATGGGGACGTCATGATCACTGATGTGCGCCGAAGGCTTTGGCGGGGCCGAGGCTACTGGTAGGAGGGGAGGGAGGGGGAGGGAAGGAGTAGTGGGGTAGTAGAGGAGAGGGGGAGGGGGGAGGGAGGGAGGAGTGGGGTAGTAGAGGAGAGGGGGAGGGGGAGGGAGGAGGGGAGCAGAAGGGGAGAGAGGAAGGAGGGAGGGGAAGGGAGGAAGGAGAGGAGCAAAAGGGGAGAGAGAAAGGAGTGAGACGTAATCCGAGGGAGGAGAGAGAAGAAGGGGGAGAAGTAAAGAGGGAAAGGTAAATGGTGGAGGAAGGACGGAGAAGGGAAGGGAGGAAGGTGGGAAGCAGGGAAGGAGGGAGGGAAGGGGAGGAGAAGGGATGGAAGAGGGGAGAAAGAGAATTAGAGAGGAAAATGGGGAAAGAAACGGAGGGAGAGAAACGTAAGCCGGAGATTTAAGAGAGAGAAACGGGAGAGAGAGAGGAAAGGCAGAGAAGAAACGGGAAGGAGAGGGAAGGAGGGAAGCGAATGTGAGATGTATAGAGGAGGGGGCGATGGGAGGAGAAAGATGCAAGGAAAACGTGATAAACTAGAATTGAGGAAGAACAAGAAATACACTGATGAAGGATGGAGAGGGGGGAAGGGGCGCAAGGGAGAAAGAATACGTTGACGGGGGGGGGGGGCAGGGGGGGGTGAAGGTGTGTCAGGGGACTGAGGGAGGAGATGCCTGTCAAGACTAACACTGAAAGAGGGGAAGGAAAAAATCGCACGATCGGGATTGTTTGTTTTACAGATGTGTTTATATGATCCCCTTCCTTCCCCTCTTGCTATCCCCTTCCTCTGTGTGTGTTTTGTGTGTGTGTGTGTGTGTGTGTGGGTGTGTGTGTGTGTGTGTGTGTGTGGTGTGTGTGTGTGTGTGCGCGCGCGCGCGCGCGCGTGTGCGTGCGTGTTTGCGTGCGTTTGCGTGCGTGCGTGTAGTTCGCGCGCGCGCGCGCTTTAACGTGTGTGCCTCGGCATGCGTGTCTGTTCTGAGGTGTGGTAAGCACATCCATAACCAACAGAAATAGTCCAGATGTGATGAAATAAACACGCTGGCTGCTCCTTGCCTCTACCATTTTTTCCCTATATCAGTACTTCCTTAAATCAAATGTATCCTTCCTTCTTTCCAACAATCTTAATAATGAGATATGGCAAATATGGTGTATGGTACCAATAATGGTTAATGGTTAAAAAGCAAAATAAATGTGCTAGACATTTAAATGGCAATAATAAACAAAAAGACAGATTTTTAATATATATTTTTTTTACCGTGGGCATTACAGCAATTAGAAGAAATGAAAAAAATTTTTATTAATTCATTTGTATGTTTTTCTATTTACTCTTATTCATCATTTTTTGCATAGATAGATAAGACCTGCCCATAAATTTCCCTTTGGGGCTTGGAGAGGAATTTCATACTTTACGAAGATGACATGCTAATTTAAGTCAATAAGTAGAAATAACACATAATGGCTGAAACAAAAAATTATATTTCAAATTTACTTTAATCAAGCAATAACTTTGAAGTAAAGACAATCACAAAAAAAGGGCCCCTACTTCCTGAAATAAAAATATCAAATGAAAAAAAAAAAAAAAAAAAAAAAAAAAAAAAAAAAAAAATGCAACAGTGTGATTTAAATGTTTAAACAAACTCAATGAAATTTCTGTTCTTGGATGCAATGAGAGGCTTTAGTTTTCATACTTTCTGAAGCTAAAGTCATGTGAACTCTTAAAAGTTACATTTTTAACCTCATGGCAGTAAATAAATAACAGAACAAGTGTAAATTGTGTGAAAAGGCGAAAATTATATTTTCTGTCTTTTCACACATCTTTAATTTTCTTAGATTCATCACTACTTATTATTAAACAATCAATACTGCACTCAAAATTTTTCTTGCAAACATAACAAGGATAATTACATGTGTAATGGAGTATAGTACATAGACTTTGTTCCTACAGGATAGGGAGAAGACACAGACTTTGTATACATAAGTAAAAAAATATCAAACAAAATGGATTTATTAAATAATCAAATAATGTCTTTAATACATATAAATCACAAAAGACTCACAGTGTCAATATTCAACTAAAATTATGAATACAGTTATTTTGAGGCAAATATTGCATCACAGAATATCATGTACAGAATACATAATATTCCTCCAATGTAAACAAGAAGATACATCATTGAAACAAAGGATTATCATACACAATACCATTCTTGGTGAATGAGGTAAATCACAGTAAATTTAAATTTTCATAATCAGTGCTTGTTCTAAATCTGTGATAATCAATGTATATTGCGAGTTACACAAAAAAACCCCTGTCACCCCGTTCATACTTCAATTTATGTTATTCAGTCCACTCACTGGGGGAGCGTTAGGATTAGCGAATATTAACTAAGACTAGGTAAAATTTTAACAGATCCCCTGTGTTGTTCCCCACTCCCCTATCATACAGACAAGGCTTCCTCTTTTTAGTCTATTATAGGAAGGGTTAAATTTAACACTTTTAAACAAAGTATTGTTATGTTCATGTGAAATAAAGCACATATACAAAAAATCATATGTTCTGACTGTTTCAAATTCTTTTGAGCACTTTATTATGGAATTTTTGTATTTTTCCTCAATACAACCACTATTTTAACTATTATAACAAATACATGTACATCTGTTTTTCAACCATGTTAATATATGTGCACTATATATTCACTGGCTATTTCTTATAAACTTGATACTGTACACCTCTATTTCAACAAGATTAACATTGGGTGGCACAAACATACGAAGGCACAGACACCGTTGCCTTAACACCTACATTCTCATTACCCATTATTACACTGTTTTTACTTGTCCCTTCCCTTCTCTCTGACCCATGTCCATGCCCATGGATGTCACAACTGACTCATCTGGCACAAATAACCTCCACATCGTCAACCTTCTGTTCCCTTGCATCTTCACTACTGAAGTTGTGGTCCTTCAGAAGTGATGTTTAGTTTTTTATGGGTTAGGGCATCTTAACTGGCACAGATGGCACTGGTAACAACGGGATATTGTCTGCGCACAATTGCTTCGCCTGTGTTCTCCTCTGTCTCCTTTGTACCATAATTTTTCAGCCTTCCATGCACAGTTCTTTCATGGGCATACAAATGCTTGGGAATAAAAGGTCTTGAAACATACTGGACACGAAAAAAGGCCTTTCACCTGTATGAATGCGTACATGTTCAATAACTCTTGCCTTGCTTCTAAAATTTTTGTGGCAGTGATCACAAGAATATACTTTTGATGGGTTTTTGTGCATTCTGCTATAATGAGCTTTAAGATAAGTCATTGACTTGGTGCAGAACCCACATGCTTCACACTTAAATGAGGTGCTGCTTGGTTGTGGGCATTGTCAAAATGATTTCTTAAATGGGACTGAAATACAAATTTTCTGGGACACTTGGGACACTGGAGGGTCTTTTCACCATGCTTCATGCTTTTATGCAACAACAGTGAGCCACGGGACTGGAATCCCTTCTCACAAATATTACAGTGGGAATAATGTTCTCTCCTATGAAGCCACAAACTGTCCACTACACTTGAACATTAATCCACATATATCACATGGACCACTACATTGTTCTTGGTGTTTAACATAATTCCTCTCATCCCGATACAATCGCTTGCAGTGCTCGCAGCTAAATGGGTACCTATCGCAATGATCCTGGTCACTATGTGCACGAGATATATGATCTTTGAGATTCTGATTCTGTGAATATGTTTACCACAAATGCACCACACAAATGCCTTGACATTAGAATGTTTTACCATGTGCCTCTTCAGTTTGTGTTTAAAGGTTGCTGTGAATCCCCAAATATGACATATGTGAGCAGAATGATTTGCTTTTGTGTGCTGCAGCAAGAGCAATGGCGTACTGAACTTTAGCATACAATGACTACATGAACTTATTTTATCACTTGCATTTTACTGAATTCCTCCTGTGAGGGATCCAAATCTTTATCATCATCTACCCCATCATCTGTAATCCAGTCATTACACCACTCCTTCTCTGTGACTAACTCAATATAGGGAGTGACATTTTCCATTTGGGTTTCCATCACACTTTTTATACCTGCTCTGACCTGTTCTGCATACAAGCTGTCTTTCAATCTGGGTAATTTTCTTTTTCCTTCAACTTTGACTTGTGGTTTAGTCTCTGCAATACCTGAAACTCTGCTTTGTTTTGCGTGTCTTTCTCCTGGATGGAGAGTTTACACTTAAATGATCTTTCCTCCAAAAGTCATCATCATCGTCCAGTCGAAGTCGCTGTCTTCTCGAGGCTTCTCTTCTTCCCCTTTTGAAATTCTCGGTGGATCTGAAGGATCATGATAAAAATATTAGGGGCATAAGCCATTTTAGTTATCCTAAACATTTTCATTTTCACACTCACTTTCAACTAAAGTAGTTGCACAATTAAACCTGCATAGCTTGCATACTACATAAAATTAAATCATGAATAATTTTAAAAATATATAAATGCTATAATTAATTTAAATGGAAACTATATTTTTTAGGCTAATTCTAATGGCAAAAAACAAAAATGAAAGGGGGGATTACAACCTTTTCGAACAGTATCTGCCAGCTCCTTAGCATCCTGGTTGTCTTTCTGAAAGGAGTCCAAATCCTCAACTCCGGCATTATTAAGAATGACATCTTCTATTGTGTCTCTTATAATGTCAGTTTGGAATGCCTGATCCACCTCATTTTGTACTGAAGCTGTCACTTGACTATGTTCTCTTGTTATTTCTTCCAGTGGCCTTCTGGCAGAGACACAAACCTCCTTAGCAAAGGCTGACAGACTATGGCTGATAATGAGTGGAATGTCACACTGAGTGAGGTTCACAAGATGATGAATGCAAGCACACAGAATAAAATAGGAAGGCTCATGATGTCCTCAGAACTGAGATCCACTGGGCAGGATGCACTCTTGTACACAAACGTCCCTGTCTCGATGTCTCCACCATGACGACTCATCCCAATCTCCAGTTCGCCAGCCACCATGATTTATTGCTGTCCATCACGCTGTCATCTCCAGTTCCAGGGACAGGATTGCCATGCTTGCATCTCCCATTGTGGATTGGTTGTAAGTTAGTTGACTGAAGTAATTACTTGAACCTAAGGACTGTAATACTTTTTGTGCATAATCATTACATTCTGATTTCCTGGGCATCAAGAAAATTGCAACAAGAGGCTTGCATTCATTGTAGAGGATCAGTCTGATTGAAGGACTTTATCTGTCCGCATTTCCTTCTGCAGAGGATATTCTTATTCTCTGTTTCTTAATTTCACAATTATAGCTG
>NW_023650794.1:0-5855 GCF_015228065.2 Penaeus monodon | reverse complement strand
TTCCCGGTTGAAAAAATCAAACCGTGTGCGTCTCGGCGTTAAATCATATGAGCGTAATTCTGGGGTGCCCCCGGGCGCAGGTTTCCCTTCGTTTAGGGCCATGAGCCGGCTAAAATTTAATTTGGGGTGATTGCAACCGATAACCTATATAAAGCAGGGTCTAAAATGTGTTGCCAATTTGAAACTGGAGCACAATCATCAGTACATATTCCCCAAAAATTTAAAAATAAAAAAGCATAAACCCCAGCATTACAGAGAAAGTACAACTTCGAGGGGACGTCGAAAAGAGATTTGGGTTCAGTTTTAAAGGGGGCACATAGAAAAATACGCTTTCGGTAAATTCCGAATAGAGTGGGCAGGTAGGTAATAAAAAAGGGGATATTTAGGGATCAAAATTTTACGTGTAAAAACGAGCGACAATAGCACGGAAAAGTATGAAGAAACGTGATATAAAAAACGTATAAATTAACACAGATATAACAATACGCAAGAAGTAATGACGTATTACTAATGGGAATAACAGGGAAGAAAAAAAAAAGATAATTTCATTAATTAACACAAAAAAACATAAAAAATACGATGAGAGCAGCCAAAACATAAAAATAATTAATTAAATCGAAGGTACTCATTTTCTTAGAGAAATGAATATGCTAAATTGTACGATCTGAGAAAAAAAAATGTAATAGACAGAAAAATACTAACACAATACATCAATTCGGGATAGTTAGGCTGGGGAAGAGGTGTGAAGTGAGGGTGCTGTCACTTGGGTTTGATCTTTTTTTAAAAAAAAAAAACAATGGTTGACAGGGGCGTTATGTAGTATAGATTTAAGGTGTGGTTCGTAGAGTAGTGATTTAAATTTAAAAGAGGGCAATTGATGAAAGGGGGTGGGTGGGTATAGGGAGGGCAATAGTTACTCTGCAAAAATAGGTACATTTTACTTTTAAGTAACGGGGAAAAGATTGTTGGGCGGATAAAACTGCGACATCCTGGCTGTGTTGACGGGGGTTCGCGAAGAAAGCGGAGGCAGGTGGCGGATTGGCGATGGGGCGGCGAAGTGCGAGGATACATCTTCAGCGACTTCGTCAGGAGGGTAGCACAACGTGAAAAGGTCAGCACGAAGTAGTAGGACGGCATGGTGTGGGTGGGCGTGATCGAAGAGGATTTTTTTTTTTTTTTAGCGATGGGGCGTTGAAAAGAGGCGGGGGGGGGGCCCACTTACGTGATCGGCAACAGGCCGGCGAGGAGGCGATTATGCGTGGGGCGTTGTGAGGTTTTTGAACACCCTGCCATCAAATGTAAGCGACACGGAGTTGGGACCCCCTTTCGCCAGATGAAAGCGAGGGACCGCCACCAAATAGAGGACACCGCTCCCAGATGTGAGCGAGACGGGAGATGGATTGGGTGGGTCAGTGAAAAGGGGCTTGTTGCTGGTTTTTTTCTTGAATACAGAAAAAGCCCCCCCAAAGGGGACCCCCGTGCCCCCCGGGTGGAGGACGAGGGGGTGGAGCGGGCCCCTGTGTGGTTTGGGGGCTGTTGCTGTGTCTCTCCCCCTCTGCCTTAGGGGACGTGTCCTTTTAGCGGCGGTTCCCCTTCAAAGGCGGATGTTTTTTCCTGTCCCGAAAAGAGAAAGCCGGGCCCCTGCATCTGCGTCTGCCAAGGAGAAGGGCAGCTATTTAAGGGGTTGGAAGTGCACCCCGTTTTTGCTACGTATTTTTTTACATAGAGAACGGCAGGTTCCGCAGGATTTCAACAACAGCCCACACCACACGTCACTCAATAAAAAAAAAATAAAAACGATTAAAAAAAAACCCCGTGTAGGGGCATTCAGTTACAAAAGGGACTTGACTCTGTCCCAAATCCCAGCAGACTAGAACCCTATACGAAGACAGGGGAGGGTAAGGAGGTAAAATTGTAAAATTTTTGGAAGATATATACAAACATGGGAAAAGCAACCATCAAGTCCACACGGAAACCGATAAAAAACCAATTAAAAAGGTTTACATAGGGATACCTTTCACCAAAACTGTTTTTTCAAATTGCCTTTAGGAAATTTCAAAAAGTAAATGGGGAATGGAAGGGGAATCAAAAAAGGAGACAATACCCAAAAAATAAAAAATTTTCAGATATATTGTTTTCTTCAGTGAATCTGCAAATGATATACAGCAACTAATAAACGATTTAATAGAGAAAATCTGAAAGTCAGACCCAGGATAACAGAAAAAAAACTAAGATCAAGTTCATCATAAGTTTAAGTAGACAAATATATATACCTAGGACAACCGGACGACAAAAACACATCTAGCGAGGGGGGAAATTAAGCGACGCTCATCTAGGCTGGGCGTCTCCGGCGACACGTAGCATACAAAGGCTCCTGCCCTTATTTAAAAAATGAGATCTTTAACAATAATTCTCCCAATATGACATTGGGGCAAAAAATGACAAAGAAAAGGGCAGACCGGGTATAAAACAAAAAAAGAAACCAAGCCCCCGACCCGTACAAGATGGCGTGAAGAATAAAGAAAATTTTGGGGGCCAAGACTGGCAAAAAAAAGCTAGACAAAGTTTTGGGAAAAATTTTGGGGGAGGCCTACGTCCTGCAGCGGTTTATGCGGTTATGGGTGGATGATGTTATACATATAAGTGTGGTATATATATATATTTTATATATATTTATATATATATATATAATTTTAATATTTATATAAAATATTATTAAAAATTAAATAAAATTTTTTATAATATTATATTATATAATATATTTATTTTAAAATTAATATATATATATATATATATTAATATTATATGAGAAGGAGAGAGAGAGAGAGAGGAGAGGAGGAGGGAGAGAGAGAGAGTAATGGTTTGGGGGTGATTATGCTATGAATAATTTTGAATGAGGGTTGGTGTATGAAACTTTATGTGTTGTTTTCAGATAAAAAACCCCCACATCTTTCTTCTTTCTGGTAGTATGTATGCATCTAACTCTACACCACACTCACACACACACACACACACACCCACACACACACACACCCCACACAACACCCCCACACACACGCCGCACACACACGCCGCACACACACACACACGCCGCACACACACACACCCACACACACAAACCCACACACACACACCCACACACACAAAAAAACACACACACACACACACATACACACAACACACACACACGCAACAACACAAACACACACCGCCACCACACACACACACCCACCCACACACACACCAACACACACACCCACTTAAAAACACCCACACACACACCACACACACCACAACACACACACATATATGTATATATTTATATGTATTTAAAATATAAAATATTCATATATGTTATGTATATATATATACATATTTTTAAAATATATTATATATATATAAAATATAATTATATATATATATATTTTTTATTTTATATTTCACACACCCCACACCACACACACACACACCACACAACACACACACAACACCACACATATAGTTATATGTATATGTAAAACATAATAAATATGTACTATATGTAAGTTTTTATTATTATACATATATATCATATATTAAAATATATATATATATATATATTTTTATATATTTTTAAAATATATTTTATTTATTTTTTTATTCTTATATTCACACCACACCACACCACACACACACACACACACACCACACACACACACACACACAACACACCTATATATATATATTATCATATATATATATATTAAAATATAATATAATATATATATATTATAAATTTTAATGAATAGTATATTATTTATATTAAAATATATATTATTATTTTAATATATATTAAAATTGTATATGTATTTTATAATATGTATTATATATATATATATATATATATATTAATATATAAATAACACATTTATATTATATAAAGAATTTTTTTTCCACTGTAAACATATCCTTTGAACCCGGGCCTTCTCGTTAAAGCAGAGGCGCCCAGACTACATGAAAATATGGGGTGCTCAGTCATTCTAATGATGGGAAATATAGTTTTGGGATATTGATCATTGAGTAGGATTTATTTTCTCCCCCTTGTTTATTTTACATGACATACACACATATGCACGCGCGCGCGCGCGCGCACACACACACCACAAAAACACACACACACAACACACACACCACCACACACACACACACACAAAAACCACACACACACACATAAAAAATGTCTGCAAACGAGCATGAAGGTTTTGGTATCACCCTGATTTTTGGGAAAAATTGCAACAGATCGCTTGAAGGGAAAAAAGTGCCCTAAAAAACACATTAAAGCGGGTTTGAAAAGCCTTCCAAGTGCCCGAAAAACGTGAAAAGGAAAGGAGTGTTACACATCCCCGCAGGGATCCTCGTCTCCCTCCAGTGACTCTTTTGGGGGTCTAATTCTATTTTTTTTTTGAGGGTCGCTTTACTCCAGACGTTCGTATTCCTGGGCCATCCTCTCTCTCATGTTCAGAATTTCTTGGTCTGATTTTCCCTTCCACTCTTTTGTCCTCGGTCTGGCGGGGGTATGTGACGAGTTTTTGCTCTCTGGCCTAGCCCCTGCCTGTTCTGGGGTTTCCTGAGCAGTGAACTTCCTTTCCCCTTTCCCCATCCGTTTCAAGGTGGAATGGGAGGTTGCCCAATAAGCTCCCTTTTTTGGACCCCCTTGTCATCGCTCTGCTGACCACTTCTCCTTCTCCATATACGGGAAAACCTGTGCATAGTGGTATGTACATACACATCTTCTCATATCATCCTCTCCATGTAAAGAAAAGGTGTTGCCTCCTCGCTGTTCCTCCGCGCCCTCAGCATCTGGACCCCAGTACCTGGATGGAGAGTCGACTTCCTGCGTCGCTCGCTCTCCAAAACTGGGCTACCACGTCATGTCCTCGACTCGCGTTATCCAGAGCACGGCGTACCTTCCCACCACGACTCCTCTCCTAAAAGACCCCATCACCGTCCGTCCCCAGCCTGCCCTACATTGAGATCTACTCTCTCCGTCGCCCTTTTCACCCTCTCAACTGCAGGCTGATCTTTCGCCAGATGAACACTCCGTCGCAACCTGGACCATACCAGCCCTCCCTCTACCTCGAAGGTGGGCACCTATGCTGTTTCTTTTACCTCCTGTGATAAGCAGTACCTTGTCGAAACAGGCGCCAGTCTCACTAAGCGTCTGTCTCAAAATAAGTACGCTGTATTCAGGGGACACAAAAAACAACGCCCTCTTTGCCATCATTGGACACAGCCATCAGATGGACTGGTCAGCGGCGCGAATTGTCTTTCCTTCCGCTGATGTCCACGCCCGCAGACTGGTGGAATCATCCTTAATAAAGCTGCTGCCTAATTTCAATTTAAACAGCGGCTTTTCTCCTGCTGATAGTCTCCTCGCTTCCCACATCCTCCGCCTTCTCCCTTGTGCCGGCCACCCGGCGCATACTCCGCCCCAATCTCCTACCTGACTTTACCTCCCTATGCTTCCGATCGTCTGTCCTCACCTGCCCCGCATTAACCCCGCTGCCTCTCCTCTCTCTCTTTTATATCCCCCCCTCCCCTTTTCCTCTTTAGACCTGAAGATGAAATCAGGTGGATTTCGAAGCTAGTCTTAAATCTTGTTTTTGCATTGTGGGTTTTCTCCATAAAAGAAAACCAAACCCAAAACCTGTGACTGTCATTCTAGCGATGCTTCATTTTAGCAAGATAAAATCTACATTGGCTGATGATGGGGTATAATATATATTTATAATATTACTATATATTATATATAATATATATATATTATATATAATTTCACACAAACAAAACTCACACACACACAATAAATATAAAAT
>NW_023650793.1:0-5856 GCF_015228065.2 Penaeus monodon | reverse complement strand
AACCTATAGGGGGCCCCTTATAGCTTCAGGTAACCTGGTAATCCTTTCCTTTTTTTTTGCACTTTTAAAACAAGGTTAAAGGTTTTTTTCACAAAGGTAAATCTTGTGGCCTGGGGGGACCCTGGACCCACCCCCATTTTTATAATAATATAATAATAATTATATTATAAAATATAATTATAAAATTAATAATTTTATTTTTAATATAAAATTTAAAATATATATATATTATATATTTATATTTGGTGTTGTGGTGGTGGGGTGTTGTGTGGTGTTGGGGTGGTGTGTTGGGGTGTTTGTGTTATAAAAGTCGTGTGGACATAAATAATAATTTAAAATTATTTTAAAAATTATAATAATATAATTTATATATAATATATATAAAATATTATATATATTATATATAATTTTATAATTATATAAACACACACACCACCCCACAACACCACACCAACCAACACACATATATATTACATTATATACATGTTGGGTAAATGGCATATATGTATGTTGTAATATTTGTTAAAAATTTTATTATACAATTACAAATTATTAAAACCCATTTTAATATCCCACGCCAAACTTTGGGGAAACAAAAAGCACAAAAAAACCCAACGCCCACCACCCAACCCCACCCACCACCACAACACACACCAACCCAACCACCCCAAAACAAACCACCAACACGTTAATGTTGGTGTTAAGGGAAAATTATTATATTATTTTTATATAATATAATATATATATATTATATAATATTAAATTTACAATAATAAGGGTTATATACCATTAATAATCAAATCATCCCGAAAAAAACGGAAAATGAAATCATTAAAGGGTTGAATTCCAAGCGGGGCATTCCCCAAAAGCAAAAACTCCCTCCAAAAAAAAGAAAAAAAAAAAACCCCCCCCCTGGCGCCTCTCTTAAGATTTTCATTTTTTTGGGGGATTATGCAAACAGGAGGCCATAAATTTTCCAAGCAAATTTAAATGGCCCAAGTTTTTTTTTTCTCTTTTGCTCGCAAGTTTTTCCATCTAACTAGGGAAGGGCTTTGTCCTTTGCCATTTTTGTTTTTCTGAAAGCCACTAAAACCTTCTGGCCCAGAAAAAATTTTATTTCTGTATCTTGCCATGATATTCCCCATGATTAAAACCCGGCCCTTTTTCTGCAGAAAAAAAAAACACAAGTTTTTTTTTTGGGGTAATTCATTTGTTTGGTGGGTTTTTTTAAAAAAACCCCCCACCCATCATAAATCTACGATATGGCCTCCCCCAAACTTAACCTTTATCTAAGTTTTTTTTGCCCTTACCTTATATTTTTGGCCAATTTCAGGGGCCACGTGGCGATTTTGGATTAATTATATGTTGTATCCCAAATTTTATAATATATATAAATTTTAAATTAAATAATATAATTAATTAATATATAATAATTATATATATAAAATTTTTTAATATAATATTGTGTTGTGTTGTTTGGGTTGTGTTTTGTGGGGGTGTTGTTTGTGGGTGTTGTGTTTTGTGTGGGTTGGTGTGTTGGGGGTTTCCCAAAAAAGTTTAACTTTACATTACAAAAACATAACATAACATACATTTCCATTTAAAATATAAAATATTATATATTTATATAATTTTAAATATATTTAATTATATATATAATTTATAATAATATATAAATTATAATTTTAATATATTATATATTTATTTTTTTATTATTTTTATTAAAAATATAATTATATTTATATTATTTAAAATGAAATTTTAATTATATTATATTAAATATATTAATATATATTATAATAAATAATTATATATTTTTAATTAATATATTATAATATTATATTTTTTATATTTATAAATAGATATATAATAATTTTTTTATTTATATATTTAAATATATAAAATATTATTATATTATTTAATTTATTTTTAATAAATATATATATATATATTTTTATAATTTAAAATAAATATATATATAATTATAAATTATATTTTATTTTTAATTAAATAAAATATATATTACATTATATTTTTAATAAATTATAAAAAAAACAAAATTTACTATAAATTTTGAAACAAAAAAACCACACCACAACACATACATTACAATATTATATAAAATGGGAAAAATTTGCTTTGGGAGGTTGGGGGTAAAGGCCCCCAAAGGGATGGGGGTGGTGGGGGGAAAAAAAAAAAAAACATTTTTTTTTTTTTTAAAAAAACCCCTTTTTCATTCTTTAAAAAGAAAATAACATCATTTTGTTACAAAAAGGTTAAAAGTTCATTCCTTTTTCAATTAAAAAACACCTAAAAGAAAGATGTTTTTTTTTTTTGACTGGTAAAAAATAAAGGCTAAACTAAAAAATTGAATTAAAAAACCAGATAAAAAACTTTTTTTTAAAAAAAACACAAGGACCCTTTAAAAGAACCCTCAAGGAAAATTAAGCCCTTAAAAACAGATAATTTGGCCAAAGATGAAAAACCCATATCAAAAAAAAAAAAATCCCAACCACTGAATAAGAACAGAGAATATTTTTTTTTTCAGCAAAAAGGTTTTTTTCCCTTTTAAAAAACTGACCATCGACTAGAAAAACAAAAAACTTCCCTTAAATCCTGTCCCTGTTTTATTCAAAGAGGAAAAAAACTCCTACCAGTCTCCCCTTTCCCAAAATTAAATGATTTTTTTCTGTAAAACCTGGAAAAATATGAACAAAAAATCCAAGAACAAAGAACAAACACAAGCTTTGAAAAGTACAAATTGAAAATTCCACCAATCTTAAGGGCCCTAAAGTAAAAGCATTTTCCCAAGACCTTCTCCTGCTCTTTTAAAAAAAAAAAAAATCTTTTCAAAGTATTTTGATTACAAAAATTTTGGGCTCTCCTTTTTTTCCCTTTTCTGGTTTGTGCTCTGGTTGTTTGGGGGGAAACCCTGGGGAGCTTGCTGAAAATTTCAAAGTTCATTTTCAGGTTTTTTTTGTGGAGGGAAAAGGCAAAAATAAAAAGTTCCTGTTAGATGTAAAAAAGCCATTTTCCATCAATATTCCAAAAAAAAAAAACCCCTTAATGAAAAAAAATCCCCCTTGCTTTATTAATTGAGGACCAATGAATTTTCTTTTCCCTAAAATTAAAAAAAAAAAAAAAAACCATTTTTTTGACTTTTTAAAATTGAGTGATTTTTAAATTTTTAAATGTTTAAAAATTTTTTTTTATGGTAATTTAAATCAAAAACTGATACTTGGAAAAAAAAAAAAAAATATGAACTGCAGAGAGGGAAAAAGGAGGGAGGAAAGGGGGAGGAAGGAGGAGGGAGGGAGGAGGGGGGAGGGGAGGAGGAAAAGAAAGGAAAAGAAGGAAAGAAGAGGAAAAGAAGAGGAAGGAGGGGAAGGAGAGAGAAAGGGGGGAAGGAGGGGGGAAGGAGGAGGGAAGGGAGGAAAGGAGGAGAAAAAAAAAAGGAAAAGGGGGGAAAAGGGGGGGAGGAGGAGAAGGGGAAAGGGGAGGGGGGAAAAAAGGGAGGAGGGAGGAGAAAGGGGAAGGAAGGGAGGAGAAAGGGGAAGGAAGGGAAAGAAAGGAAAGGGGGGAAAGGGAAAGGGAGAAGGAGGAGGAGGAAAGGCCCCGGGTTTTTTTTGGCCTTGTTTTTTTCGTGCCCAGTTCGGGTTTTGCCCCCCATGCCCCCATTATTTGGCCCTTTACGCGCCCCAAAGGGAAACTTTTCAAAAAATTTTTAACCCTTTTAACCCCCTTCCCCCAATTTTCTTTTTCTTGCAAAAAGCTTTCGGAAAAAATTCACCCTGTGAAAAAAAACAAGTCCCCACGTTTTTTTTTTAAGTTTCCAAAATCATCACTATTCAAGGGAAGAAAAAAATCATTTTTTTTTCACTGCCTTCCCAGCAAAAAAAATTTAAACAAAAACGTGTGGGATTGGTTTACTGGGTGTTTTTGTTTTTAAACGAATTTTTTTTAATTTAAATTTAAAAAAAAAAAACTATTTTCCCACTTGCCATTAAATTGGGGGAAAAGGTTTTTTTCCCTCCAATTTTTTTTTTACTGTGGAAAAATTCTTAATATTTTTTCCTAAAAAAGTTATCTATGTAAGACCTAGTTTTTTTATTGGGTGTTTTTCCATACCAAAATTTACCATTTCACCAAATTTAAGGGGAAAGGAAAGACCTGAAAACCCATAAAAAAATTCAATTTTTGATACCCAAATAACCATCCACAAAAGGTTTTTTTTTTTGGAAACTGTCAATGATAAAATTGGGCAGGTGGGCATAAAATATTCATGAACCAGGCATTTGTTGTTTAGCCACTCGCCACCCCCAAAAAAATAACCCCACAAATATATAAATTTGGTCCCTTTTTTTAACTTTTTCCAATTTTTTAACATTTTTTGCAAAACAAATTTATGGGGGGAAACTTTATACAGTGAAAATGGTTATTTCCTTTTTTGAAGAAATAACCAAAAAAAACAACCAAAAGTAAAAAAACCATACCAACCACTATTTTAAGCCCACAACGGGAACTCCAACCCCGGGGGGGTTTTTTTACGGGGACGGGGGGAAAAAAAACACCCCAAAAATGTTTTTTTCCTTGAAAAAAATTTTTTATTTGGGCCAAAAAAAAAAACTAGGGGAAATTTTCTATTTGAAAAAATTACACTTTAACAAAAAAAGGAAAAAACAAAAAAAAGGTAACCACTTTAAAATAAAACTCCCAACTTTAATTTTTCATTCTTATTCTCATGGGCTGTCAAATTTAATTTTCCAGACCAAAAATTTTTAAATTTAAAACTTTAAAAACGGCCCTGCTTTTACAAATCATCAGTAAAAAACCCATTTTTGGAACATTTTTCTTTAAGCAATCCTGCAGACTAAACCCAATGGGGAAAAATCTAAGTTTAACCAAAAAAACCAATGACAATTTTTTTGGAGACTTGGCCCATTAAAAAGGGGGAAAAAATTTAAAAATTTTCCGGGAATTCTTGTTAACAATTAAAAAAATTTTTTTAAAAAAAACGGGGGGTGTGGTTTTTAAAAAAAAAATGTGCTGAAAAAGGGGTTACTGTAAAAATTCTTCAATTTTTCCATGCATTTTACAAAAAAACCCCTGTTAATTTTTGCGTTTTAAAAAAAAAATTGAAATTTCTACCTTTAAAAATTTTTAAGAAAAAAACTTTTCACCTTTTCTATTTGGAAAAAAACTATATTTTTCCCCCATATAATTGCTATTTTTAAAACAACAAAAAAACCGGGAAAAGCATAATTAAATAAAAATAAAATTTTTTTGAAAAAAAAAAATAAAAAGGAAAAAATTTTTTTTGGCAAAACATTTTTTTTTTTGCCATAAAATTTTCTAAATCCTTTTTAAAAATTTTCATAAAAAAAAAAAAAAACCCAGAATCAAAAACCTGGTGCTCCTGGAGTTAGGGGGGAACCCCTTGGTAAAAAAAACTCCTAAGTGTCCCAGCTGACTCCAAAAAAAAACAAGTGCAGCTGAACTTTTCTGATGCTCTGTAAAAATTTTGAAAATTCCTGACTTGTATTTGGAACGGGTTTTTTGTAAAAAAAAAAAAAAAAAAAAAAAAAAAATTTATTAGTCACTGATTCTCATTTCAACCTGTTTTTCCGTTTTTGTGCTGGTTGCATCAGCCTGAAGTAGTTGCGGGTCAAAAAAACAGGATTAAAAAAAACAAAAAGGGATGTTGGTAATTTCTTTTTATTTTCTTTCAGTGTTTTTCCCAGTTGTTGAAAAAGGCTGAGATTTGCAAACCGACTGGGCTTTGTAATTGCTTGAAAGTCAAAACCCCAAAAAACCGGGTTCCCTAGAAGTAAAGGTAATAAATTTTCTTCTTTTTTT
>NW_023650791.1:0-5858 GCF_015228065.2 Penaeus monodon | reverse complement strand
ATTTTTTATTATATTTATATAATATTTTATAAAATTTTTATTATATATATATATAATATATATTATATTTAAAATATTTTAAAAATTATATATATTTTTATTATATAAAAAATTTATATTATATTAAAAATTTATATTTAAATATTATAATAGATTATATATATTATATTTTATTTATTTTGGTGTGTGTGTGTGTGGTGTGTGTGTGTTTTTGTGTTTGGTATGTGTGTGGTTGTGTATGGGTGTGTGCGTGTATTTATATATTATATATTTATATTTTTATATTATATATATATATTTATTAATATATATAGTTAAATTATTCTATTTTTAAATTTATAATATTATTTATATTATATTCATATAATTGTATTTTTATATGTAATGCCCCTTAATATGAGGGTTTATGTGTAGTTTTTTGTATTTAAAATTATATTTTTAAATTATTTTATTTATTTATAGTTATTTATTAATATATATATTTGTGTGTGTGTGTGTGTGTGTTGTTTTGTGTTGGTGTGTGGTTTTTTATATTTGTGTGTGTTGTTATTAATTATATATATATATAATAATAATATATTATTAAAATTTAAAAATTTTATTATAAAAATTATAATATTTTATATTTTATTTAAAATATATATATTTTATTGGTGTGTGTGTGGTGGTGGTGTGTGTGTGTGTGGTGTGTTTTTATTTTCTAGATATAAACATATTTTGTGTGTTAATTTATATATATATTATTATATTTTATTATTTATTATATTAATATATTTAAGTGTTGTGGTTTTTGGTGTGTGTGTGTGTGTGTGTGGTGTGTGGTGTGTGTGTTTTGGTGTGTTTTGGTGTTTGTGCATAATCTATTCTAATCTATATCATATCAAATTCTATCTCTTCTCTCTCTCTTTTTCCTCCTCTCTCTCTCTCTCCCTCTCTCTCTCTTCCCCCTTCCTTTTTAATAATATATAAAATATATATAATATACATATTATAATATATATTTAAATATATATATATAAAATTATATAATATTGCATATATATAATAATATATATATATAATATATATATAATTTAATATATAAAAAATATTTTATAATATATAATATATATTTTGTGTATATATTTTATATATTTTATATATATATTATTATTATTTTGTATTATTAACAATAAGATTATATACTAAAATATTTATAATTATTTTATTTATTTTATATTGTTTTATATTATGTGTTTTGTGTGTGTGGTGTGTGTGTGGTGGTGTGTGTTTTGTGTGTGTTTTGTGTGTTGTGTGTGTGTTTTGTGGGGTGTGGTGTATTGTGTGTGTGGGGGGTGTGTGTTGTGGGTGTGTTGTGTTTGTGTGTGTTGGTGTGTGGGGTTTGGTGTGGGTGAATAATGTATTTTTTGGTTGTATATATCAATTTAAAAGTTGGTGTGTGTGTGTGGAGGTGGTGTGTGGTGTTTGTGTGGTGTGTTGTGTGTGGGTGTGGTGTGTGGGGTTGTGCGGGGTTTTTTAATGATTTTGGTTTACTATTTTGTTTCCTTAAGAAATTTTTATGTGTTGATCTAGTATTTCCTTTGATCCTGTCCCTTTTAAAAGCAAGTCCATGAAAGCTAAATAAAAAACTTTTCTTTTTACGTACTTTTCGAATCAAAATTCTAAAACATTTTTTTTTTCTTTAGTTTTTATAACCCAAAAACCAAACCCCCCAAAAACCCCCACCACCACACCACACACCCACACACACCACACAAAAACACACACACACACACACACACACAAATAAAATTTTATTTATAATATATATATATATTTATATATATATAATTATATATTTTAAAAATTTTTATATATAATATAATATAATATTTTATTTTTTATTATTTTTTTTTTATTTAAATATATATTTTTCTTTTATTATAAAATATTTTTAATTTTATTATATTATTATATATATTTATTTTAATATATTTCTTTATTTTTATTGTGTGTGGTGTGTGTGTGTGTGTGTGTTGGGGGGGGTGTGTTGGGGTGTGGGTGTTTTTTTGGGTTTGTGGTGTGTTTTATAACTAAAGAAAAAAAATTTGTTATTTAGAAATTCGATACAAAAAGTACGAAATAAAAACCGTTTCGATTCAGCTTTCATGTACTTGCTTTAAAGGGGCCCGGGGATCAATGTGAAATAGTTGATCACCAAAAATTACTTAGGGTATAACAATAATAGAAACCAAATCACAAACGCGCGCACAACACCACATCAACCACACACCACACACCCCCACACACACTCACACACAACATACAATATAGATAAAAAAATACCACACAATAATAGAAAACCAAATCATCAAAAACGCGCACACACACCCCACATACCCACACCCCACACCCACTCCACACCACACACCACACACACCCTTGATATAATATATACATTTTAAAATATATATATAAAATTATTATATATATATATATATATAATTATTATATATATGTATATTATATATTTATTTTTAAACTCTCTCTCCCTCTCTCTCTCCCCCCTCTTCCCCTCTCTCCCCTTTCCGGAGGCAGGAGAGAGGGGGAAAAGAGAGAGAGGGGAAAGAGGGGGGAAAAGGACGAGTGGGGGAGAGAGAGGAAGAGAGGGAGAGAGAAAAGAGAGGAGAGAGGGGGGAAAGAGAGAGGGGGAGGAGAGAAGAGGGGGAGGAGGAGAAAGAAGAGAAGGAGAGAGAAGGGAGAAAGGGGAGAGAGAGTGAGTTTGACAGGAAAGAGAGAGGGGGGAGAGAAGATGAGTTTGCCAGAGAGAGACTACAGAAAACCCAGAGAGAAAAAAGAAAAATTGACAAAACGGGGCCTTGTATAGAATGTTTCGAAAGAATATTAAAAAAGGTTGTACTCGCTCCCAAATGTCCCGCCAAAATAAAAAGGGAAAATGCAGTAAAAGATGCATGAGATACATTACCTTGCTCTTAAAATTCACACCCTTATCTGTAGATCTTCTACCCCATCTCTTTCAAGAGAGAGAAAAAGTGCCAAGTATAAAAATTGCTGCACACCCTTTTTATTTTGATATAGGGTGATGCTGTAATGGTAATGGCGTCATCGGATGTCTGAAAATACAACAGCAAAGAAATAAAAATCAAAAATGATGATAATTACAATAGTAATGATATCATTATGAAGTGATAAAAATGATTATAACAAAAATGATAATAAAAGCAATAATGATAATGTAAAATAAATACAATGTAATAAAAAGGAGAAGATGATGATGATGTATGTTTGACGATAATAAAGATTTAATAAAAAATGGGGAACAAGAGTCAGATGTTTTCATGAGATGGTAATGATAACGATGATAAAAAATTTTTATCAATAAAAATGATAATATAATAAATTTGGGAAAAAGTAAAAATGATAAAGTAAAACTAATAATGTTTTGAAGAGAAGGGGAAAAGGGGAAAGTGTGAGAATGAAGCTACTAGTTACTAAACAAAAATGATACGCTAAAGGGAAATTGTGTAAACAGTAAGACAATGATAAATATAAAGTAATTAAATAACCCAAAGAATAAAGCAAAGACGAGAAAATGGTAGTAAATAATATAAGTAACGATGAAATAATAGCAAAATGATAAAGAAAAAAATGTAATGATGATTTGGGTGATGATGAAAATGAAAAAAAATAAAATAAGATAATAAAATAACCTTTTTAATAATATGATTTCTAAAATAAAAAATAAATAATGATTTATTAATAGTAGTGGTTTAAAGATGCTTATGGCAAAAACAATAGTAATGAAACGATATCAAAATAACAATAGCAATAAAAAGTAATAAAGGTGGGATTTGATTAATTTAAAAAAATGATACAAACGCCAAGAAAAATTTCATTAAAAAAGGGTGATAATTTAAACAAATTTTAATCGAATTGCTTTTGTTTTCCCCCCCCCCCTTTTTTTTTTTTTTTTTTTTTTCCCTCCTCTCTCCCCATCCTTTATCTTTTTCTCCATCCCTCTCTCCTCATCCTTTCATCGGTTTCTCCCCCCTTTTGCCTCCCTTTCCCTGCCCACCCTCGCCTCCCTTTCTCCTCCAGTTTCCCCTTCTGTTATATATCCTTCACCCCTCCCCATCCTTCCCCCCTCCGTTTTTTCTCTCCTTCCCCATCTCCATCCATCCCCTACCCCTGCCGTCCCTTTAAAACCCTTTTTCTTTCTCTCCCTATCTCTGTTTTTATTCTACCCCCTGCCCTTTGTTTCCTCTCTTCTTCCTCCTTCTTTTCTCCTCTCTTCCTCCCCTATCTCCCTCCCCCACAAACTCCTTCCCCCCTCCATACCCCCCTCCCTCCTCCCTCCCCCCACCCCTCCCCCATCCAAACCCGGGGGGGAAACTACCAGTCCTTTTTTGGGGTTCCCCCTTCCCTAATCCCCGTTTCAATTAAATTTGGGCCGATCGACTTTTTAACCCCCCGGGGACGCACAAACCGTTAAATCCCAACCCAAACTTAATCCGAGATTGATTCTGGCCTTTTGAATATTTGCCCTTTCGGTGACTCATCGCGGCCCCAAAATTTGTCGAAGGGAAAATTTTAAAAAATTTTAACCCCCCCCCCCCCAAATAAAAAAAAAAAAAAAATTTTATTATAAAGTAAATTAAAGCAAAGGTGAAGAAATTTGAAGCAATTTGGAGGGGGAAATTTTCAGTATAATTAAAGATTAGAAATACTTTAAAATTTTTTTTTTGTTTTTGTTTATTAGAATTCATTGATTATTACTTTCAGAAATGTATTTTTTTAATTGACCGTGAAAAATTGAGCATTTCCTATAATTTAAAAAAACCCTTTTTACCAAAGTTCACATAAAAAAGGGGTGAGGTTTATTTTTCACAAAAATAGTGTTTTTCCGTTGATCTCGACCAAAATCCAGAGCCTCAAAAAATTTTTCTGAACAAAAAAGGGGCATTGACAGCGACCTCGGCGGGGTGGGGCGTGACCTACACGTGGCGCACTTCACTGGGCAACGCCGGGCTTCAATTTTCCCCGCTGGAATATTCCTTCCGCCACCAAATTTATTGGGCCGCGCTACTACAAACCCCCGTCGGAAGGTTTTTTATTTTATTTTTAGTTATATACCCAAAAACATACACACACCCACATGCTATAATATTCATAAAAACATACTTATTTTTAATTTTATTAATATTAATATTATTATATATAATATATATATTATATCCTATTTTGGGGTGTGTGTTTACGAAAAGGGAAACCGGTGTTAAAAAAAAAATCTGCCCGAACAAAAATATAGCGACCCCCCTTTAGGAAGGGGGAAAAGCTAAGCAAAAAAATAACACCACACACACAAACCACCCACACACACACACACAAAACCCCCACATATATATATATATATATATATTATATTTTAAAATAAAATATAAATATATTAAAAATATTTTTATATATTATTTTATAATATATATATATATTATATAAAAAATTTTAAAATATTTTAAAATTATATATTATTATATATTAATATTATATATATATTATAATTAAAATTGGGGTGGGTGGGAGCAAAAAGTTTATTATTGGGAACATTTGGTAAATCAAACGTGGTTAAAACCGTAGCTGGCGTCGCTTTATTATGTATGTTCAACGGAAAAAATTTTCTTTGTATTACTTCCGTTCAGTATAATTGGGATAATAAAAAGTGATTTGACGTCATTTTTTCAGATACAAAATAGAAAAATTTTTTTATGAGTCATCGTTAAAGCAAATTTATCTCTATGTATCCATTATTCCCTCTTACACTAATCTCTGATTCTAAAATCCTTAATTGGGGTGTGTGTGTG
>NW_023650790.1:15000-32192 GCF_015228065.2 Penaeus monodon | reverse complement strand
AAAAAAAAAAAAAAAAAAAAGTGAAAAAAATTTTTCTTTTTTTTTTCTTTTTTCAGAGGAAACCTAGAGAGCGAAAGTAAATTAATCGCTGTAAGTCGCAAAAAATTTTTGTATACTTTCTGTGAAATTTAATTTTTTGAAAAATGAATTCCCTTCTTTTATAAACAAATGCTGACACAGAAAATTATAATGGTGATAATAAAAATAAAAAAGAAAACAACAACAAACCCTAACAACAACAAAAACGACAACAACGAAAACAAGAAAACAAACAAAAACAACCAAACAAAAAAAAAACAAAAAAAACAACAAAAAAAAAAATAAAAAAAAAACACAACAAAAAACAACAAAAAAACAACAAAAACAAAAAAAAAAACCAACAGCAACGCCGCAACAACAAAACGACAGAAAAAGGGAGCGACACACCGCCAAAAACAGCACAAGTTTAAAGCCGGCCCATCGAGAGAAAAAAACGGCCTTTCCCTTTTCCCCCAGTTTTCAAGAGAGCCCTGAAAAGGGCTATATATCTTCGCCTTTCCTTTTTTTTTCTTTTTTTTTGGGTTAGGTTTGAACGGAGGAAAGATCAAAAAAAATTTTTGTTATCTTGTTATGGGGGAAAGCGACATTTTGGTGGTGGGCCCCCCTTTTTTTTTGTATGTGTTGTTTTTTTATTTTTTTTTTTCTTTTTTGGTTGTGTGTGTGGTGGTGTGTGTGGTGTGTGTTGGGGTGTGTGTTTGTGTGTGTGGTTGGTGGTGTGTTTTGGTGTGTGTGTTGTGGTGTGTGTTGTGTGTGTGTTGTGTGTGTTTTTTTTGGTTTTTTATTTCTTTAGGCTTTTAAAAGTATTTTTTTATGGTAGGGTTTCTCAAATTATTTATTTTTTACTACTTTCTATTTTTCTTTTAAATTATGACGATTGGATTGAGTGAGGATTTTTGGCCCCACCCCACACTGAAAGGCAAAGGTAAGTTGGATAAACAAAGGGATAATAGTGACATAAAAGTCTCTTATTTGATGGTTTCGTTTAATTATTAACCCCCATTTGTACTTTGGAAATTTATTGCGGCTTTTCGAATGGGGAATGCAATAGAGATGTTTTTTAAGAACTCTAAGGAATTCTTTTTATTAACTTCTCTGATATTTTTTTTATTATACCATTCCCATTTTTTATGTCTATGGAAGTTAATGTAAGCGTTTGTTTATTAAGAGTAAGTTTATTCACATTTAGCAAGTTGTTATTTTGGGTTTTTTGTTACTTTGTGAATGAGGTTATCAATATTTTGTCTTTTAAGTAATGAATACAGTCGTCTAAAAAACAGCAGAATTTTAAATTGATTAAAACCCTGGAAATTTCAGAATATAAAAATTTTGATAAGGGGGCCCTTTAAATTTGGGACCTTTGAGGAAACCCCATAATTGTTTGGGAAACGTAGAAGCCCTTGGCATTGTGTACACGAATTTCTGTCAGACAGGAAGTCTTAAACCGCATGTGGGGCAACGGATTCCATAAAGGGAGTTTGTCTAGAAAGAGGTTATTCACCTACCAAAGCTTTGTAAAGTCAAAAACAAAGATAATAAAAGTCGTAATATCATACCCAATTAAAAACATAATTTTTAAAACAATTAGAGCTGACTCTGTTGACTCTTCTGTCAAAAAAACCCAAATTGATCTTTTTGAGAATATGTTTAGTATTGATAATACTAATTTTCAATTTAAATTGGGAATGGGCAAAAGGTTTGTCACCAATTGCACCCCCTTTTAGGGTTATGAAAAACCCTAGTATTCGAGTTTTTTGGGGAATTTCACAATAGACAGCGAGGATTAAAGAGGCGAACGTTCTGAATGATTATAAAATTTCAGTTTCGTGACTGGTCTTGGGAAAAGATGTTTTTGCTAGGGGGATGTTTGCTTTGGCAGATGACTGAAAAGGTTTTCAAGTACACTCCAAGTTTGCAAAAAAATTATTAAGTATTTGGCTTTGGAACTTTAAGGTTTGTTTCGACAGCCTATTTAAGATTCATTTATTACATTTAGGGTTTTTTTCGAGAACCCCTGATTATTTTTTTTTCTCTCGATAGGAGCTTACCCTGCTGATGGTCGAAATAGATTTCGAAGGGATTTTGAGATTGGGAGGTGGGAAATCTTTTATTTTGTGGCAAATTTAAAGATTTGAAAATTAAACATGAAAAATTGGGTTTTATATTTTTATTATCATTTTATTTTTTTATGGTTATTATTTTATTATTTTTTTCCTTATTATTTTTAAATATATTTTAATTATTATTATATTATATTATTTTTTATCATTATATATTATAATTTTTTTATTTTACCATGACTATATATTCAATCTTTAACATCATCATCTTTATCCTTTTTTTATCTTTTTCATTTTTACATCTTATTTTTAATTGTCATTATTTAATTATCATTTCCATTTTTAATTTATTATTTTTATTTTATTTTTTTTTTTTGTTTTTTTTTTTTTTTTTGTTGTTGTTGTTGTTGTTTTTGTTGTTTTTGTTTGTGTTTATTATTATTATTATCACTCACTTTATTACATCACATATTATTATTTTCATTTTTATTATTTTTATCATCATATTAAATTAATTACTTCATCATCATTTATTATTATTTATTTTATCATCGGTATTTTATTATTATTTTCTCTAATTATTTTATATATTTCATTGTTTTTTTATTTTGTTACTAAAGAATCTGTTATCTTTTGGGTTAAATTTTTTCCCTTTCCAAAAAAGAAGTTGGAATTTAAAGTTTAAATTTTGTGAATTTTTTTGTTTTTAAAAACAAATATGGTAAACATGAAAAATAAAGGGGAGGGGTGGAAATAAAAAAACTTTGCTGAAAAAAAACAAATTTTGTGTCGCTTTTTTTTTTTTTTTTTTTTTTTTTTAAATTTTTTTTTTAAAAATTTTTGGGGTTATTTTCCCCCCATTTTTTTCAAAAAATATCCACCGAAAAAAAAAATATATATATACGTGAGGGGAAACAACAAACAAGAAATTTACACAAGAAAAAAAAAAAATAAATAGATAGCACCCTAAGGTCTCCAAATTTTAAAGGAACATCTGAGAACTAGTTTTTGTTTCAATTGAAGTATTTAAATTATTCTGGAAGTCCGCATATCTCGTGCACTTTGGGGCTTTCGAAGCAATTTTTTGCCTTTGTTAAGTTGTGGTTTTTGTTGGTGTACGCAAAATTTTAGCTATTGAAGAAGGCCCGCTAATATAGAAGCGGGAAGAGGTACACACGGAGAGAAAGATCAATTGTACTAGATAGGAGATTACCATGCAGAGATGCGAAGGGAAAATGTACTTGGTGTAAGTTGGACAATAATTAGGAAAAAAAATCACAAACACACACAAAACACACACACACACACACACACAACCACAAACACACACACACATATATAATTAAAATATATATATATAATATTATATATATAATAAAATATATATATAATATATATTTTTTTGGGTTGGTTGTTGGGGTTGGAATATATAATTTATTTAAAATTTTATTTTATTAAAATTTAATATTTTTAAATTTTTATTTTATTTTATTTTTATTTTATAAATAATTTTTTTTAAATTATAAATATAATTTTTAAAAAAAAATAATAATTTAAATAATTTGGGGTGGTTGGTGGGGGTGTTTTGGACATATATAAAATATATATATATTAATATATTATATATATATAATATATTATATAAAAAAAAAGGAAAAAAAAAGAAAAAAAAAAAAAAAAAAAAAAAAAAGAAAAAAAAAAAAAATATTTATATATTAATATTTTTTGTTATATTATATATATATATAATTATAAATTTTAATATATATATATTTATATATATTTTTATATATTATAAATATTATTTGTGTTTTGTTGTGTGTTTGGGGGTGTGTTGGGTTTTTACGAAATTTTTTTTATTATTTTTTCTATTATGGGGGGAAACAGAGGGGGGGAAAGGGGGGAGAAGGGGGGAAAGGGGGAAAAGGGGAAAAAGGAACGGGGAAAAAAGGGAAAGAGGGGGGAAGGAGGAGAAGTGGGGATTTAATAAAATTATATTATATATATATATATTATTATATATATATATAATAATATTTTTTATATTCAACACAAAAATTTTGGTTTTATTATTATATATATATATATATATATATATATATATATATATAAATATATTAATAATTTTATATAATATTATAAAATAATATAATATTATATATATATCAATCTGATTTAATTTTTAAATAAAAAATTTTTTTCAAATTATTATTTATAGAGGGGGCCAAGAACCCCAAGGGGAAAAAGGTGGTAAGGGATAAATAAAAATTTTTTATAAAATAAAGGCATTTAAAGGAATTTTATAAGTATACTCCAAAAAAAAAAGAAAAATAAAATAATTATCATCTTACCCCCCCCCTAAAAATAATTTAACCTTTAAAAAGAAAAAAAAAAAAAAATATAAAATATATATATATATATATTATATAAAATATATTTTTAATAATATATACACAATAGGGGGGGGGGGGGGGGGGGGGGGGGGGGGATACAAAATGTAGATTAATGATAATTATAATATAAAATATATAAAATAATATATTTTTTAAAATATTTTTTTTTTTTGTTGGGTGTGGTGTGTGGTGTGGGGGAACACAACAAATATATATATATAATAATATAAAATTATAAATAATATATTTTTTAAATATATATATATATATATATATAATATAATATATAATAATATATCTATATAATTAAATATATATATAATATATATAATATTTTTTTTTTTTTTTTTTTTTTTTTTTTGGGGTGGTGTGTGTGTGTGTGGGTTTGGGGGTGGGTGTTTTTTCAATATATATATAAAAAAAAAAATAATAATATATATAAATATAAAAATAATAATATATATAACCAAAAAAATATAATATATATATTATATATATTTTATATATATATATATAAAAATATATATTTTTTTTTTAAAAAATTTAAAAATAAATAAAATATATAATATATATAAAATATATATATATATATATATATATTAATAAATATATTATTATATATATATAATATATATATATATATATAAAAAATATAATAAAATAATATAATATGGTGTGTGTGTGTGTGTGTGGGTGGTGTTGTTGTTTTTGTTTTTTTTTTTTTGGTTTTTTATAATTATATATAATATATAAAATTTTTTTTTTTTTTTTTTTTTTGGTGTTTTGTCTTATATAATAATAAAAACAAAAACAAAAAACAAAAAAAAAAAAAAAAAAAAAAAAACACAAAACACAAAAAAAATAAAAAAAAAAAAAAAAAAAAGATATATATAAAATATTAATATTATAATAATAATATATTATATATAATATATATATATATAATATATATAATAAAAAATTATATATATAATATATTAATATAAAAAATAATATATATAATTATATATAAATATATAACATATATATACATTATATATATTATATAATATATATAATATATATATATATATATTATAGTATTTTTTTTGTGTGTGTGTTTTGTGTGTGTGGTGTGTGTTTGTGTGTGTGTGTGTGTGTGTGTGTGTTTTGTGTGACGTTTGTTGGTATATGTTGACAGGTAGATGAACACAATTATTAAAAGATGACAAACAAAATCATACAAACGAAAATGTCTAGGTCTGCACGAAAGTAATCAGATGAGAAAATTATTTTAAAGATTAATCCTATTTCCCGCCTCTAAAAAAAAGAAAAAAAAATGTGCCCCAATATGTTCTCCCATCTTTACACAGAATGGTTGTATTACAACAAAGGCCATATTTAAATTGCCCAAAAAATACGCGAGCAACAAAAATGTCGACTTTCCCCGACCCACAAAGTAGGCCAGCATGTGCCAGCTTTTTTCATCGCCATTAGCAGTGCCATTCTTCTCGTTACGGGGCAAGAAGTAATGTTGATGAGACAGCCCAAGTACTTTAGATTCATCTCTGCGTACTCACAGCGTAAGCACTCTCATCTCGCTGGGTCAGGCGCTCAACGACGAGTAAATGTGACTGAATAAATGTAATTGGGGTTCTGCGCGGCGGCATTGCAAAATTGCGGCGAAGTTTCTCGCCCGACATGTTCGAACCAATCTGACCGCAACGCACCCGTGGCCACAAGGCTGATTTTTTAGAAATGGGACTTTTCAGAAGTCACTCAACGGTGAAAGGGAAAAAAAGGAAGTTTAAAGTATTTTAGAAGTATTCTCACCAACTTTGCAAGTGCGAGGAGAGCCGGGCCTGACGTGCCGACGTGAAAATCGCGACTTTTGCAAGTAAAGTGAACATTGAGAAACACAGAGCGCGGGGGTGAGAGAAAGCGGTTTTGATAGTGGCGCATGATCCCCGCCGAAAACCGGGCAGAGTCGGGTAAAAAACCCAAATGACGGCGATCGCTCACCCCCCCAGATCCTCCCGCGGCGCCCACCCCGGGGCCCTTTTCCCCCGGCGAAAAAAGGAAGAAGGGGCCAGGATCGCTTCTCCCCGGGGCCCAAAGGGGCTATGATGAGGAGCGCAAGGGACGAGATTTTTTTGTTTGTAGAGAGGGGGGATGTGACGTTATTGATATTCCCGAAGAAGATGCCGAAGTTTCTTAGAGAACAACTCCTTTAAATAAGGTTTCCTCGGTGGGGTTAGGCCTTGAGCGCCGGGGAAAAGCAAAATGACGTTTTTCCTTTTATGGGGGCGCTTAGGGAGGGATTCAGGTGTTTTGAAAAATTTAATGCAGTAATTTTATTGCAACCAGAAAGCAAAAATGGTTAATCATTTGTATTTTAAAAGATCCGTTTTGCAAAGAAGAGAGATATAATTGTTATAAATTTAAAATATTAATTTAAATTCCAAAAATTAGATGAAAACGTAGGGGTGAAAGTTTTTTAAATCAGACATTAAAAACAAAACAAACGAAATGGTGAAAAAATGAATGTGTAAGGGAAAAATGTCAGCAAAAGAAGCCTTCCTCACGGTTCAAAACACCCATCAAAAAAAAAAAGAAAGAAAAAAACACTTAACAGACATCTTAAAAGATAAAACGGGGTCGATTCCCCCTCCCCCTTCAGGGCTCGCCCATCCTGCTTCGTGACTCATAATCACCCACACCTCGCCGAAGCAGTTCCCGTGGGACTGCTTTAAACCCCGGGGTTTGAGGGGGGACGGAGGAGTGCCCCAAATGCCATCGGGTTCCAGGGGAAAATTCCTTTTTTTCCCGGGTGCGCGTGCGTCTGCAAATGCCTTACGCCCCTCAGGTGCTACGAGATGGCTTGGTGCGGTTTGATTTTTTTGTGTCTGTTGTCAGGTTGCGTGTTGATGTTTTTGTATAGGTGGGTGCATTTTGGGTAGGTTGGATTTGGTTTTGTTTGTGGTTGTGGTGGTGTTGTGTGTGGGTGTTTGGGGTGGGGGGGGGGGGGGGGGTTTTGGGGGGGGGGGGGGGGGGGGGTTTAGAGGAGAAGAGAGGAAGAGAGGGGGGAAAGAGAGAGAGAGAGGGGAAATGAGAGAGAGAGAGAGGAGAGAGGAGAGGAAAAAGAAAAAAGAGAGAGAGAAGAGAGAGAGAGGAGAGAGAGAGAGAGAGGAGAGAGAGGATTTCCCATTTTTTAAAAATTTTCCTAAAAAAGGGTTTCGAAAAAATCAAACGTAGAAAGAGCCTTTTTCTAAAAAGGGAAATACCCCATTTTTTAAATAAAAACCCAAATCAAAATTCAGTACTTAAGCACGTCCCAAGCATCTTTCAGACATAAAGGGAGAACTAAAATCCGCCCCAGAAAAAAAATTTGAATCCGAAACCTCATAACAGATATCACAAGTTTTAATGAGGGTGTTTCAACATCCAGCGGTATCAGCAAAGTTAGCTCAAGTAGAATCAGCAAGTTCTGTTCATAACGAGATTTTTGCAAAAAAAAAAAACATTGGGATGCTGGGGAGTATTTTGGGTGAAGCACACGTGAGGTCAGGGGGCTTAGGAAAAGCCCTTCCCCCCGAGATAAAGGGAAAGCTGTTTGTCGCGCGAGTAAAAGTGGGAATTCGTTGGATGTAAATGCTTTTTAATGTCGCAACGACCTTTCGGGGGTTGTTTTAAAAATGCGGTGATACTTTTCCAATATTAGATAAAACCCAGGGGTGAGTGATCACTGTGATAGAACTACCACGTTTATGTTTTATATATACGGTGTGTGTGGGGGTGTTTTTTTTTTGGGTGTGTGTGTGTGTGGTGTTGTGTGTGTTGTTTGTGTGTGTGTTTTGGTGTGTGTGTTGCGGCGGTGCGTGTGTTGGTTAAAAAAGAAGGGGTTTTTAAAAAAGACAACAAAATCAAGAACGTTTCAATGAGCGTATCTCCCCAGGGCGATAATGGGGGGTGTTTCCCGAAACGGAAAGTTTTTAATGTCGTACCCCCCCTTTATTCACGTCAGCGCGTGTGTGATTTTTTCTCGAGACTTTGTGAGAGAGGGCGGGGGTTGAAAAAGAAAAAGGGGAGGGGGAGGGAGAGGGGGTGGAAAGGGAAAGGGGGGAGAGGGGGAAAAGACAAGGGAGAGGGGGGGAAGAAAAGACGGGGGAGAGGGAGGAGGGGGAAGGGAGGGAGGATGAAGAGAGGGAGAAGGGGAGGGGACAGAAAAGACAGAAAGGGGAGAAAGCGAGGGGAGAAGGGGAGGACGAGTGAGGGAAGGGATAGGAAGAGAGCCCCGGTGTTTTCCAGCTCCTCGAACGGGACGCGGCGAAAAAAAACTTCCTCCCAATTTAAACGACGGCGAGGCAAATCACCCGATTAATACCTTTTGTCACAAATTATAAACACTTAATGGTTTGTTAATGCGACCCTCATGTCACAAATTAAATTTGAAAAATTAAAAGGGCGAAAATACAATCTTCGTCCGCGCCACTTTCCAAAGGGGAGACGGGGAAAAGGGAAAAAAACGCGGTTTGGGCGAGGAAGTGAACAGAAAGAAAAACACGAGCGGGAATAACGCCGGGGAAAAGGAAAAAAAAGAGAACTACGAAATGGTGGGAAAATTTAAACCATAGAATAAACAAAAAAACAATTTAAAAATATTAGCATCTTAAGAGTAAAGTCAAAACCAACATAATACAAGGGAAGAAAAAAAAAGTAAGCTACCCGAAGTACAGAATTAGAACTATAAAAGGGTCATAAACTGGAGAAAAAAAAAAGATCTTTAAAGTTATATTCAAACCAAACCCAAAGTCAAACAAGCAAACCCCCTTCAGTAAACAATAAAGACCATTGCGGAAACAAAAAATCCCTCCGGGACTCATGATAACACAGCATCGGAGAGAGGACATACTTCCCCGTGTATTGGAAAGCTCCTCGAACGGGCTCTTGCCGTTCCCCGCAACTCATCCTCATCCCCCTTTCCTCCACCCCCGCAACCCCACCTTCCAAGATGGCATTTTTACGCGTGCAATGATCTATTTCAAACGTCAACCGAAAACCCCCACTTCGATCGCGAATGTGTTTTAAATGGAGTATGTATGTCGAGAGGGCCAGGAGGAGGAGGAAGGTTAGACGTCCAATTTGAGATGAACGCCGATGTGCGGGAGAGAGAGAGGGAGGGGGGGAGGGAGGGAGGGGGGGGGGGGAGGAAGGGGGAGAGAGGGGAGGAGGGGGAGAAGGGGGAGAGAGGGGGAGGGGGAGGGGAAAAGGGGGGGGAGGGAGGGAGAAGAAAAAGAGAGAGAGAGAGAAAAAGGGGGGAGGGGGGGGGGGGGGGAGGGGGCCAGACAGACAATGATGACATGAATAAAAAGCCCAAAAAGATAGATAGTAAAAGATAGAGAGAGAGAAAAAAAAAAGGGGGGAGGGAGAGAGGGGGGGGAGGCGGCCAACAGCAGACTGACTGACATTGACAAAGAGACGACACAGATGATAGAAATAGTAAGATAACGATGAATCGATGAGAGAGGAATCAGAACTTTATTTTCATTAAAATGGTTTTCATTAAAAAATTTTATAACGAAAAGTACACATCTATTGACAAAATATGAAATGTCCTTTTTCAAAAATAATAAATCAAAAGCAAAAATAGATAGGTAAATATATTTTTTTCCTACAACAAAATTATCGGTAGTTTTTTTAAATTGAATTTCTGAAATTTAAAATATAAAACATTGAAAGCACCGTAAATGAGCATATCTACGAGAAAACAAATAATGTTGCCGAAAGAAAAAAATCAAAAGACGGGTAAGGAAAGACATTCAAATTTTTTTAACAGAATAGAAAATGGCATAAAAAGACAAATAGGACTAAAAAATGACAAAAAAAAAAAAAAAAAAAAAAAGCATAAAAGTCACAACTTTGTGTGTTTAACGGATTAAAATAGACTTTTTCATTTTTTTTTTTTTTACTTTTTTAGAGTTGGATAGAGCTGTTAAAAATGCTTTTCAAATTGTACCTCTCCTATTGCCAAGAATAGTTTTGAGTTTTTTTTTTGGAGGGGGCACATTCCCCGTTTTTAAATTTGGGGGGAGATTTTCCATAGCTTAGGGCCAGCAATACAAAGGGATTGGATCTATACAGGTGTTTGCCCTAGGAATGAAAAGGTAAACCCCCCCTTTTTGTATAGCAACGATATATAGTTATCGTGGGAACTTTTTTCGGCTTGAGGAAAACGGTAAAATCTAAATTTTAATTAGTATTTTATTTTTTTTTTGTCCCCTCTTTTTTTTTTTTTCTTTTCTTTTTTTTCTTTTTTTGAGGAGAGTATTACTGCTGATTTTAATGGGATCGCTTTTGGGGGACTTTAGACAAAGATCATGTATAAATAAAAATTCTTAGTTTGTGCTTAAAGGGCCGTTTGTATTCTTTAGGGTGCATTTCACAAAAGGACTTTTCCCACATTTTCATAATATCAGTTTAAATTTGCGCCCTGTTTTTTTGTTTTAAACAAAATTAAACAGGGGTTCACTAATTTCTTCCTCTATATATAACATAAAGGGTCCACCCCTATCGCCCCGGCATTTTTTTGTTGAGTAGAGAAAGTGACCAGATTAGCTAGTTAAAAAACTTTTGGCTATCTTTTTAGTCTTTTTTTGTAAATCTTCATTATTCCCTTTTTTTTTAAAAAACTTTAGTGCTACGTTTTTCCCTTTATTTATTAAGCATGGATTACACCATTATCCAAAAAGGGGGGAAAATTTTTTTCACCTTTCGTGACCATGGGGCGTTTAAGCCTAAGATTTGTTAAAAACGGTGGTAAATAAATGAACCTGGTCTATATTAACATGTAAAATTTTGTGAAATTTTCAATTCTGAAATTTAAGTTTTTTAAAAAATCAGGAGAAATTTTTTATTTGCCCAAAAAGTTTTCATTTCGGGAGTTTTTTAGGTTTTGCATTTTTTATAGCACTGATTAGGTCATAATCGCTAATAATAAGTAATGAGTCAGATTTTTGTTGAGGGGGTTTTGTATAAATGTAAACAGAGTGTAGCAGATTGACCTGTTCCCTATTGGGTTTGTCAGCAACCTGATCTTATGAAATTTATTTTTTTTTTATGAGTTTTTTGTTTTTTTTTTAGCATTTTTAGGGTTTTTAAAAAAATTTTTTTAAAAATCATCAAGGACAAAAAATTTCATTTATTAAAAAACTAATTTTTAATAAAATTGGGAAAAATTAAGAAAAGTGCAGGGGGAGATTTTGGGGAATACGGCATGTGCATCTACATCCTCGGCCCTTTTGTCTCTCTGCGCCTATTTTGAAAGGAAAACCAAGGTCCCAAAATTTAACCCCAATTTCCCCAACCTTACCTGTCGAGTGGTGGAGTTACGGGTCAGCAAAGTTTTCCATGCGAGTAAGTTTACTAGTAAAAGTATGGGATCCCTTTTTTATACCAAATTTCTATTTCACGGATTTTGGGTAAGAAAAATTTAGGCATAATAGGTCTACATCCGGGTTTCCCAACTATTAGAGAAAAGACCAGTTATAAAAGTTATTATATGAACAGAACATAAAACCAAATTGAGTACCCGGGCTGTTCCATAGTATTTTTTTTATATTCCCCCTTTTATTACTACACAAAAAATAAAGCTACGATGGATATAAAATTTAATTCAAACGGATATTTTTCCTTTAGAAAAACTAAAAACGGGGGAAATTAAAAAAAAAAAAAAAAAAAAAAAAAAAAAAAAAAAATATATATTTATATATTAAAATATTAATATAATTTTTATATAATATATAATATATAATAATATATATAAATTATATATATAAAAAATATATAAAATATATAATATATAATTATATATATAATATAATATATATATATATAATATATTAAAAATCTAAAATATATAAATTAATTATATATAAAAAATTATAATATATAAATATAATATATATAAAAATAATATTATTATAATATTTAAATTTTTAAAAATTTTTTTTTTTTTTTTACATAACAATAATATATATATATATATATATATATTATATATTATTATATATATATATATATATTTTATATATTTGGGTTTTGATTGCTACTTAATTTTTTTTATTTTTACTTTTCTCCCCCGGAGACGGATCCCACTACAACGCTCAGCTCCGGATTTTGCGGGCCGCCAGTGAGAACCCGGGGTTTTATTTCATAATCCCCCAATCAAAAGTGCGGCACTATTTCTTTGCCACATTCCCAAAACATGCTGAAATACAAAATCTTTTGTGCCTCAGTTTATGACAAGTTACATTTATTTAGTGACGACCTACAACTTGCTTGATGTGGTTATATTTTTCGCAGTTGAAACAACCTGTCGTTGCTGGATTAGCCCCGGAAAAGGAGGGGATGTGTTGGGTTTGGGGGAGTCCTGTATGCAAGCTCCCCCCCTGTCCCAGTGAGGGATTCGTGCTTATCCTCGGGTTTTTTTCAAAGGGAAAAATAAGTAAAATTTTACTTTTCTTATCCTGAACTCTCAATAAACCGGGGGAATTCCCCCTTACCCCCGAGTTGGAAAGGGGTACCATAGTCACCATCCCAAAACAAAAGGGGCCCGGGAAGTATTGCCCCAAATTTTCCCAAGCTTCTGGGCAAGACGGCCCATAGGATGGTCGAAGGACTTCATGGAAAAAAGGACCCGCATAATACCTCAATGGGTTTACAAGGGCATGAGCCAACAACAGCATACCATGCTCTTAAGCACAACCCGCACTGTCACATCTTTTTTGTATTTGACCCGGGAAAGGGTTTTGAAAATTTGCAAATCCTCTTGGATTTGGAGACCTTAACCCCGAAAAAAATAGAGGGAAAGATCTTGGTTTTGGGAAGACGACTATTTTAGGAAAAGAACGGCCCAAAAAGGTTTTCCCGGGGGCCCATCACAAAACATCCACTAGAAATGGAAAGCCACAGGGTGGGTCCTAGCCAGCCTTTTTTAAAACCCCACACAATGTTCAAAAACCAATTCTGTTTTCAAGGGGAAAGGACCCAGAATGGGGCCCGGTCTTCAATACCCTTTGGGGAAGGATTTTACCATCCCCCTCCTTCCCAAAAAAAGGGGCCCTCCTGGTTGACTGAACCCAAAAAGATACATAAAAATACAAAAAAGACTAAGATTATTCTATGTAAATGCCGTCTGTTCATTGTGGACTAAGTTCTGTCGCCTGATTGCCACCAACCCAAAGATTAAGAGAAAATTGGAGACAGTTCAAAATAAAGCTGCCAGGATCAATTTGGGACGAAGGTCCTAAACCTCCTCATGGGGGCAAACCTTTCTCCCCCTTGGACTCCCGAATTGACTTAGTGTTAGCCCCAGTTCCTTTCAAAGGTCATCCAGTTTGGATTAGTTTGTGGATTTCCAAGGTACTTCGTAAACATTACCATTAATTGCATTTATATAATTTGGGGAAAAAACACCAAATTCACCCATAATACCCGTGGATAATGATAAAAGAATTAATAAAATACAGATTGGATTAGTATGTAAAGCTAAGAAACTAAACTGAAGTTATACCAGTAATGTATATATCCTACACAGATATAAAGATATACCATAAATTTTAAGATATACTCATTAATCAGTTTTCACAACACCTGTATCAAGAATCTTGTAATTGATCTTTTTTTTTTAGGAAAGTACATGGCAAACCAAAACAACCCAAATCACCCGTGGTAGCCACTCGAGAACCCATTCTATTTTAATTCCTGTTAATTGTTTCAAAATACCTCCTAGGATAATCGGTGGGTACTACGGTACAAAGTCGCATCTTCAGGAGGGGCATCGAACTTTCGGCATCCATCCAATAATTATTATCGTGATCTTTGAACACTGGAAAAGACAAATACCCTGTGTCAAAAACTGCTTAAAAGGGTAAACATTCGTTATATTATTACAATATTTCACAATGCACACTTAACCGTTTTATAAACCTTACACAGCACTAAATAAGAAGTCTTCCCCATCAATTTTTTGATGCCTGCCATTATCTCATTATCTCGTCTGGTGGCCCGCTGCGAACCGGGGCGAGTGGACAAGCTGGCAACTTGTCCAGAACATAAAATAGAGGTTCCAAACTTTTAAAAAACAACTTGTCCAATTTGTCAAAATTAGTTGGGCGAGAGTTCTGAAGACAGCATAAACTCAGTCGAGTCAGCACCCGCTGACACATAACCGAGTCGGGATTAGTTGACACAAGCCGTGTTCTACCTCATGAGATAGCCCGGCCGAGGCTCAACTTCGATATCGGACTTTTTCCTTATGCTCGCCCGCCTCCGGCTAGTAGAGTGGTAATGTGTCGGCCTCTTAGCTGAGGGGTCGGCGATTCACAAACCCCGCCCAGGCGTGAGAAGTTGCAGTTGTCGCTTGAGGTTAAATGCTGTGGCTGGGCACCATGGTGGAAAAAACTAAACTCAGTCAAGTCAGCACCAGCTGACACACTCCAATCGAGTTGGGATTAGTTGGCACAGGTCGGGCTCTCTTCATAGGCATAGCCTGGACGAGGTTCAGCTTCGCAAATGCTGATGGGGGCGGACCCACGTCCATGCGGCAGTCGGGCATCAAAGGGGGAAACATATAAGCGTCTCTCAACTGAAGTTGTGTCGAAATGTATTCAAGTCATTGCACAATTGACATCTGTTCACAGATTTGCAATTGTATCTAGAAGCTTTTACTCCAACTCTACTTAAAATAGACACTAAAATCATCTTCCTGTTCTTCCAAACAGAGTTCATCTATTTCCCCGCTGCAAGTGTGAATGCCAGTTCGGTTTTGATTATTTTCACGCCATTTGTTTTTTCCCATTTAAGGAAAAAATCGTTGTAGTCGCACTTTAGCTTGTAATTCTTGAGACAAAGGAGGCGTTTCATCAAAGATATCTGAAAGTCCAAAAGACATCGGGAAGAAAAGCAGGGGGCCCACCCGAAAGGGTCCGGGGTGGTTCGCCCGTCCGCCGAAGTTGGGTCTCCCTTGGAAAAAAAAACTTTATTCCAGTACCCCTAAGAGGGAAGTTGGCACGCGGGTTTTTAGATCCCCCGGGAAAAATTAAGTTGAAAAAGTCAAAGTTCCCCGTCATACGATCGGCCCCAAAGGGAACTGCTTGCAAAACCGGGAATTTGGAATTTCAAGTCTTCCCTGCCCCTGACACTAAGGGTTTCCCTTGTTAAAATCTTTTCAAATCTTTAAATACCCTCGTTCTCCTGTTTTCCAAAGTTTCTATTTTTTCTTGGAATCAAGTTCTTTTTTTTTCGGAGGGCACACCTCCCATTTAAGGATAACCTTGGGGAGGTTTAGTTAAATTTAGCAAGGACTCACAAATATTTGGTAAATAAGAACTTGGGGGGTTTTGGTGGTTGTTCTGGTTTTTGGGTTTTGTTTGTATTTTTTTGGGGCTTGGCGTGGTGGTTGTTTTTGGTGTTGGTGGGGTGGGGATGGGGGACAAAGAGAGGATGTAAAGAATCCCCCCTTTTTTTATTTTTTAAAATAAATAATAACCAAAAAAGAAAAAAAAAGAACAAACAATATAAAAAAATATTTAATTGTTATATTAAAATAATAATAAAATTATAAATAAGCAATATAATAAAAAATATAAATTAATTCTTAATATAATAAAAGATAAAATTATAAAAGAATTTATATTGTTTATTTTTCACAAACCCCCATATTTGCATAACACCCACAAACCCACAAACCACCCCCCAACCACCAAAACCCCCAAAAACCCCTCCCCCCAACCCCCACAAAAGCGCCACCCACAACCATAACCCAACATCAATGTTTGCTAATATCTTGGAAAATTTTTTTGGTATTTTAATTTTATGGGTTTCCCAAAATATTATTCTATTAATTTATGTATTTTATTTAATAATTATTTAATATTTAAATATATAACACATCACACTAAAAGGGTTTGGGGTATTAAGTTTAATTTCGTTTTAACACAAATTATTTATATTAAAAAATTTTTTAATTTATATAAATTATTTATCACTAATATATAATTATTGTTGTTTGAAGCGGTTCAAACAAAAAACCCCCAAAACTTATTTAATTTATTAATAAATAAAAATTATCTAAAACAAAAAAAATAGGCGGGGTGCTTTGTTGGTTTGGGGGTGGTGGGAGAAGGGGGGTGGGGGGAGGGGTGGGTGGGGAATTAACATAAAAAGAAAAATAAATTAATAATATAAATAAAAGAAAAAAAAAATAAAATAAGAATATAAATAAAGGGGGTGGGGGGGAAAAATTTTGCTATATGTAGAAGATATAGAAATAAAAAAATAGATATAATAAAAAAATTAGATTATATAAATTGTGGGTAGTTTTTAAAAACAAAAAAAAAAAACACAAAAAAAAAGAAATTAAGAAAATTTAATAAAAATAAAAAAAAATTTTTTAATAGAAAATTATACTTTATATATTATATATGGGTTTCAAATTTCCAAACAAACCAAACCAAAATTTTTTATTTATATAATAAAATTAAAAAAAAATAAAAAAAAGAAAAAAAGGAAGTAGAAGGACAAGAGACATAATATAACCCCATTTACTATTAAATATTTATTAATAATAATTTAAGTATAATGTAGTATTATAATAAATATTTTTTAATTTATATAATAATATATATAATTATATAATTATTTTTATAATTTGTTTGTTTTTTTC
>NW_023650790.1:0-7500 GCF_015228065.2 Penaeus monodon | reverse complement strand
AAAATTTTTTTTCCCCCCCCCCTTTTTTTTTTTAAAAAAAAATTTTTTCCCCCAAAATTTTATTTTCCCCTTTCCCCCCCCTTTTCCCCCCCCCTTTTCCCCTTTTTTTAAAAATTTTTTTTTCCCCCCCCTTTTCCCCCCTTTTTTTTTTTTTCCCCCAATTTTTTTTTTTCCCCCCCTTTCCCCCCCCCCCCCCCCTTTTTTTAAAAAATTTTTTAAAAAAAAAAAAAAATTTTTTCCCCCCCCCCAAAAAAAAAATTTTCCCCCCTTTTTTTCCCCCGGGGGGGCCCTTTTTTTAAACCCTTTTTTTTTTTTTTTTTCCCCCCCCCCCCCCCGGGGGGGGGGGGGGCCCCCAAATTTTTTCCCCTTTTTTTTTTTTTTCCCCCTTTTTTTTCCCCCTTTTTCCCCCCTTTTTTTTTTCCCCCTTTTTCCCCCTTTTTTTTTTCCCCCCTTTTTCCCCCATTTTTTTTTTTCCCCCCCTTTCCCCCCCCCCCCCCTCCCTTCCCCTTTCTCAAAAATTTTTTTTTTTTTTTTTTTTCCCCCTTTTTCCCCCCCCCTTTTCCCCCCCCCAAAAAAAAAAAAAAAAAAACCCCCTTTTTTTTTTTCCCCCCCCCTTTTTTTTTTTAAAACCCCCCCAAAAAATTTTTTTTTTCCCCCCCCCCCCAAAAAAAAAAAATTTTTTTTTTTTATTTTTTTTTTTTTTTAAAAACCCCCCCCCCAACCCTTTTTCCCCCCCTTTTTTTTTTTCCCCCCCCCCCCCCTTTTTTTTTTGTTTTTAAAAATTTTTAAAGTTTTTTTTTGGGGTTTAAAAAAAAAAAAATTTTTTTTTTTTGGGGGGGGCCCCCCCCCTTAAAAAAAAAAGGGGGTTTTTTTGGGGGGGGAAAAATTTCCCGGGGGGGGGGAAAAAAAAAAAAGGGGGGGAAAAAGGGTTTTTTTTTCTTTTTTTTTTAAATTTTTTTTTGGGTTTTTTTTAAAAAAATTTTTTTTTTTTTTTTCACAAACTTTTTTTTTTTCTTTTTTTTCCCCCCCCCCCCCCTTTTTTTTTTTTTAAAAAAAACCCCCCCAAAAAAAAAAAAAAAAAATTTTTTTTTTTTTATTTTTTTTCCCCCCCCCTTTTTAATTTTTTCCCCAAAATTTTTTTTAATTTTTTTTTTTTTCCCCCCCCCAAAAATTTTTTTTTAAAAAAAAAAAAAAAAAAAAAAAAAAGGGGGGGGAAAAAAGGGGTTTTTTGGAGAAAAAAAAAAGGGAAAAAAAAATTTTTTTAAAAGGGGTTGGGGGAAAAAAAAAAAAATTTTTTTGGAAAAAAAAAAGGGGGTTTAAAAAAAAAAATTTTTTGGGAATTTTTTTAATTTTTTAAAAATTTTTTTTTTTTTTTTTTTGGGTTGGGTTTTTTGGGGGTTTTTTTTTGGGGGTTTTTTTTTGGGGGGGTTTTTGGTTTTTTTTAAATACCCCCCAAAAAAATTTTAAAAAAAAAAGGGGTTTTTAAAAATAATATGGGGAAAAAACCCTTTTTCAATTTTAATAAATATTTGCAATTTTTATTTTATTATTTCCTCTTATTTTTTGGTTTGATTAACCCTTTAAAAAATCTTTTAGAAAATTTTTTTCTGCAGTTAAAAAAAAAAAAAATTTTTGACCCTTTTATAATTTTTTTTTACACTTCACCTGACATAGGGTTTCCCTTTTACAAAATTTTTTCCGCAACTTGAAAAGCGTGCCCAAATTTCTGATTAACGAAATATCATATTTCGACGTATTTAAAAACATAATTACTGTTTTTTGCAGAGCCCCTATAAATTCTGCAAAGGTAGTTATTTGAAGAAAGGCCCCAAAAATTTTCGAGGAAAAGTTGGGAAAAAGGTTCTTCTTTTTATTTTTTGGGTTTGGGCTATGCGATAAAGGAAGGAAAATACGGTAAGGAACGTAAAATTTTCACAAAAAGAAAAAAAAAAAAAAAAAGGAAATTATCTTCAGCACTGATTTTTTGTCTTTTGCTCAGCGAATTTTAAAAATTTTTTTTAGTCGCGTAAGATAATAGATGTGATTTTTTTTAACCACACCCGACAAATTTCTTTCATATTAAAAAAAGGGGAATAAACTATGTACGCGAAAGGGGAAAACGATAAAATTGGTAAAAATGTAGTAATAAACGAAAAAAAAAAACTTTTTCCTTATTAAACGGTCGGGTCGGGGCAGCTCGAAGTTTAACTGATTAAAGAAAGAAAAAAAAGAAAAAAGAGGGGGAAATTTAACAAAAAAAAACATATTAAAAATATATTTTATATATATTTAATAAATATATTAAAAAAAAAAAAAAAAAAGAGAAATAATCTAAATTTAAATGGGGTGGGTGTGGCGGTTGGGGGTTTTTGGTTGTGGTTTTTGGGTTTGTGTGTGGTTTTTTTAAAATTTTTAATTTTTCATATATCTAATATTTAAAATAATATATTTTATAATATTTATTAAATTATTAATTTATAAAATTTATTTATTTATTTGTTTATTTGTTTATTAAAACCAAAAAAAAACCCAACCCCACACAAACAAACAACCAAACCCACCCCAAAACCCCCAAACCCCATTTAATATTTTATTTATTTTAAAAATATAATATATATATATAATAAAATTTTTAATAATATAAAAATGAAATATTTTATTTTTTAATATAATTATATATATATAAAATTTTATATTTAAAAATATAATATATGTTTTTGGGTTTTTTGGGTGTGCTTTGTAAAGGGGTATTGGAAAAGGGTGTGGTGGGGTTTTAGCTTTTAAAATGTGGTTTGTGTTTAATGTTTTTGTTTTGTTGCGGAGGGGTGGTGTTTTTTTTTTTTTGTTTCCGTTGTTTTTTTGTTAAATTAGTTTATATATATTATAAAATATATATATATATATATTTATATGAATAAAATATTAAAAATTATAAAATATAAATTTTAAAAAGACATACACAAAAAATATCTTTATAACAAAATATAATTTGTTTTTTTTTGTTTTGTTTTATACCTTTATATTTTATATAATAATATATATATTAATATATATATTATTATAATTATATATATAATTATATAATTGTTTGTTTTGTTTTTTTTTTTTTTTTTATTTTTTTTAATTTTTTTATTTTTTTTTTTTATATATATAAATTTTATATTATATAAAATTATATTATATCTATAAAAATTTATTATATATAAATGTATTTATAATATAATACTTAAATTTTTATTTATATTTTTTACGGTATTCATGTTTTTACCCCATCACGCATATACTTAATTTAATTTTCTTTTGTAATTTTTTAGGGGATACTTACCCCAGTTTTTGGGGTCCCGTATTTCAATTATGGGCTTAAAATATTTATATATTTATTTTTATAAAAAAGAAATATAATATATATGTTTTTATATTTTATATAAAATATTTATATATATATTTATAATATAATATAAAATATATATATTTTTTTTTTTTTTTTTTTTTTTTTTTCTGGTTTGGGGGGTTGGTGATTTTGGGTGTGGTGGGATTTTTTTGTTTTTTTGTTTTTTGTTGGTTATTTTTTTTTTTTGGGGGTTTTTGGGTTTTGTGTTTGTTTGTGTGTGTTGGGTTTTGTTGGTGTGTTTTATTATTTTTGGAATTTTTTTTTATGATATTTTAAAATTTTTTTTAATTATTATTTCCCTTTAAATTAATTTTATTTTAAAATTTTTATGTTAATAATATTATTATTTATTATATATACATATAATATATATATTAAAATAATTATATATATTATATATATATATTTTAATAATATAATATATATAAAATTTATATATATATATATTATATAATATAATGTTTGGTGTTTGGGGTTTTTTTTTTTTTTTTTTTTTTTTTTGTTTTTTTTGTTTTGTTGGTGGTGTATGGGGTGTGTTTTTGTTGTTGTGTGTTGTGTGTTGTGTGTTGGTTGGGGTGGTGTGTGTGTGGGTGTGTGTGTGTGTGTGTGTGTGTTGTGCATGTGGTGGTGTTCGGAATGTGTGTGGGTGTGTGGTTGTGTGGTGGTGTGTGTGGTTTGGTGTGTGTGTGTGTGTGTGATTGGGGGGTGTGGTTTTGGGGGGTGTGGTGTGGGTGTGGGGTTGGCATTTGCGGTGTTGGTGCATTTTTTTGTTGGATCATTAGTTATGAAAAAATTACACATCCCCGTATTACTTCCCCGTTAATTTTTTTAAGGTCCCCCTTTTTTCACGTAACCTTTGCATTTATGAGCACCTTTTTTCTTTTTTTTTGTCAAAGAAGGTTTTTGTAAAATTTAAATGGTTCAAGACATGAACCAATATTTTTACCTTCCCCCCTCCGTTGAACCCGCGGGAAAATCGCGATTGTGTAAGGTTTTTTTGAACAAAAACAAAAAAGGAAAAAAAAACTTTGGTGCCCTATTTAGAAAATTTGCATAAAAGCCCCCAGGAGCCTGCTTAGACTAAAGACTTTCGCAAAATATTTGGGTATCAGTTTTTTTTGGTTTTTTCGCAGTCTTTTTGACGCCAGAAAGTCAAAGACGCCTGTATGTATGACAAAATTTCCCGTCCCTTTACTTGCGAGTTTTTATTGCGCAACATAATAACGTTACGAACCCCCCGATACCCAGCTATGCCCCTTCTTCATAAAAAGAAAACGTGACCGAACAACGATGGGATTCAGTGAATGCCCATAAAACTTTATCATTTACAAAGAAATTCACTATGTAATCACCCAACGGGGGACCCAAATACTAAGGCTTTGTCAAGAATAAAAAGAACTCGTGCCCCCCACTTACCGTTTATTATAACTTTTTTCCGTACCTCAGAATACAGGGAAAAGGAGATCAAGCTGGAAAACCCCTGCCCGACACTTCAAGAAAAAAATATGACGCAAGGAAAATCTTGAGAACTTGAGTAATTACCGCTGTTGCCAACCGCGGACAATTGCCTAGCGTTGGTAATTTCTTCTATCCCGGTTTTAGGGCGGTGCGCAAATTTAAAAGAATTGAGCAAAATGGAGAGCAATTACGAAGTTTGGGATAAGTCATTTTTTGGTAAGAGAAAAGGGTGCAGAAGGAAAAGGAAAAATGCTAAAAAAAAAAAAAAAAAAAAAAACCAATTTTTGTTTTTCTTTCACAAATGTGTTTTAATGAAATTTGTAAGGGTCACCGGGGAAAAGAGAAAATCTTGTATAACCCGGCGCCGAGAAAAATTGTGTTCCGGGACATACGGTATTTTTTAAACACAAAAAAGATTCCTTTTTAAATGAAATTGTTTTTATATAATTCAAAGGAATTCTATTTCAGGAAGTCCACAACATACATTCGATCTTTTTTTCGTTGCATATATAAAATATCTTAAAACTACCAACTAAATATTAAAATCCCATCGTTAGCCCTTTTCCAGTGAAGGAAAATAAGGGCAATTCCATATTTTCTAAAAACGACGAATCTTTTGGGGTTTGCAACACCGTTGGCACTTTTCTCGAGAATTAAAAAGTCACGGCAATGTTTTTAAAACGAGAACTAAGCAAAAGTTATTTCAAATGGGTAACCAATTGAGTTTTTGTTTTAAATTTTTTTTGCAAGGAACGGTTTAAGTTCGGTTAAAAGCCTGAAAGGCACTGACTAAACGTAACGTGGGTGGTTGGTCTTTGAAATCAATTTTTGGGTTTTTGCTGACAGGAGCGAAAATCTATTTCCTCCTGCGACTCATTTGTTTATCAATTTCGGGTTTGACTATTTCAATCCCCCCATAAAGAAAAAAATAAAGCCAAAAAGTAAGACGTGGAAGTCGGTAATGGGCGATAAGGCAAAAAACCGAAGTCAAATTTATATCTGGGAACATATATAGCATTTTAAATAGGGCTTAAAGCCCAGAGACCTCCATCCATCGCCATAACGTTTATTTATTTAGCTGAAGAACCGGTACGCGAACACAGGACTGAAAAAGAAACGTAAGATTAATGCACAAAAAAAAACAACGCTTTGACCTTCCCCTAAATATCCTCTCTCCCCGGGGGCATTAAAGTACGTCATAAAAATCGGAAAAAAAGCCCATGGATATTTCAATGATGAAAAAATTTTTAGATCTCAGTCCAAATTTATAAGTGACGTCTCAAAACGCGTCAACGCGCGAATGGGGGAAAAGAAACGATCTTTTTACACTTTTTTAACCGTGGCTTACTTTTTTTTTTTCGTATGTCTTTCTTTTTATTATATTTTAATTGCGCCTTTATTTTGCCCTATAAATTTAGCGGGAAATAACTTCATTTTTAAGACACTTTTTTTTCGTTGCGAGAATTGACATGGAATTTCCTCTTCGTTATCGTAGAGATCCTGTCACAGTATAAGTGACTACGATTCCAGATCCGATCATTGAAAATAAAAAGAGGTTGAATCGAAAATCATTTTTTTTTTAAAGGAAACCTTACCTTTATTTGGAAAAACAGAGTTTAATTTAATTTGAATCCTATAATTTATTTTTAGGGTTTTTATTTTTACTTTTGGATTTTCAAGTGTCTTTTTCCTTTTTTTTTTTTACCAATGTTTTGTGATTGTCCTCTGATAAACCCACTTTCGGGGATGCAGCAATTGATTGTCCTTTTTTGCAAATTCCCTTTTTTTGCTACAGCATCCCGTGTTGCGAAGCGATCTTTTATTTCCCTTTATATTTTATCGCGATTTTGGGTTTTTTTACAAAAAATATTCACAAACTTGGGGGTTCTCGCTTTCGTTAAAAGACGTGTCCTTTGTATTATGAATTTGCGGACGGCAAATATGCGCTTTTCCCGAGCTGTGATGCTGCTTTGGGTATGAGATAGTAAAATGAGTGATGTATTCCTGTGCCGTGTGTTCGGTGGTTTTTTTTTTTTGTGTGGGTTTTTGGGTTTTTGGGTGTGTGTGTGTTGTGTGTGTGGGGAGGGTGTGGAAAAAATTTTTTTGGTTTCCAAAAAAAGATTTACAATAATATGAAGTCAAGAGATTTTTGAAATTATATTAATGGAAATTTAAAATAATAAAAATAATAATAAAATTTTTTTAAATTAAAAAATAATAAAATAAATTAAAAAATAAAAAAATAATAAAAATCATTATTAATAAACAATAATATAAATAAAAAAAATAAAATAATAATAAAATAATGTAAAATGATAAAAAAATAAAATAGTAATAATAAACATTAAAACAAAAATTTAAAAATAAGATAATAAGAATAAAATGAAAAAATAATGAACTAATAACAAAATATAATAACAATAACAATAATAGTCAAACCCCAAAAAGGTTTTTCCGAAGTTCTACGAGGGCCACGCACGGAACGCGGGCCCAACGACCCAAAGCACTTTCATGACCCCCGACACATGGCTCACCTTCGAACAAACAATTTAAGCAAATAAAATGGGAGGGGTCTGCTTTCAAAATTTTAAACCCAATTTTAAACGACGTAAATTAGTGTTTTAATTCCCCTCCCCCCCGGGAAAAACCCC